>NC_029785.2:111627286-111636490 GCF_000816755.2 Arachis ipaensis | reverse complement strand
GAGAGGAAGCTTGCAAAAATGGAAGGAACACAAGAAACTAAGGAGATAACCAGCGAGCATCGACACGCACGCATGGCTCACGCGTGCGCGTGATCTGGAGATTTTCACAGCGACGCGTGCGCGTGCCTGACGCGTACGCGTGGATTGGAGTTCTACAAGACGACGCGTGTGCATTCCTGACGCGTATGCGTAACACACGAAGATGACCAGCGACGCGCACACGTGACCTACGCGTACGCGTGACATGCGCGATCTGCAGAGGAAGCTTGCAAAAATGGAAGGAACACAAGAAACTAAGGAGATAACCAGCGAGCATCGACACGCACGCATGGCTCACGCGTGCGCGTGATCTGGAGATTTTCACAGCGACGCGTGCGCGTGCCTGACGCGTACGCGTGGATTGGAGTTCTACAAGACGACGCGTGTGCATTCCTGACGCGTATGCGTGACTCGCGAAGATGACCAGCGACGCGCACACGTGACCTACGCGTACGCGTGACATGCGCGATCTGCAGAAATAACAGAAAACGATGGGGGCGATTTTGGGCCCAGTTTTGACCCAGTTTCTAGCCCAGAAACACAGACTAGAGCCAGGGAACATGCAGACACTCAACACACATTCTCATTAGCATAGTTTTTGTTTTTAGATCTGAATCTAGAGAAAAATTACTTTTCCTCTAGGTTTTCTTTACATTCATAGTTTATTAGTTTTATGCTTTTGCTTTTGGATATTGAAGAGTCATCACCTCCGTTGAAGTTATTATTCTAGTTTGTTTTCTTATTCCTTTACTATTCCATATTCTTAATTCTTTTTTAGAGTTACAATTGGATTGTTTTTAGAATTTATTTATGCAAAGGATTACTTTTACTTTTAATTGATTTGCAGTTATTGTCTATCATGTCTTCCTTTTATTCCCTTTTTAATTCTGTGCAATTAATTTTCATGTCAATGGAGTAGACTCCCAACTTGACACGGGGGTTGATTAAGAGGAGACACTTGAGTTGGAATGCTCAAGTGATTAGTTAAATTGGAAGTTGTTGGCTAATTCTCTATTTACTAACGCTAGACCTTCCCAAGGTAGAGGACTAGGATTTGCGAATAAGAGTTAACTCAATCACTTGACTTTCCTTTATTTAGTAAGGGTTAAATAAGTGAAAATAACAACCTCTTTACACTACACTTGAGAGAATTCCAACAAGGATAGAACTTCCAATTAATCATACAACCAATCAAGGCTTTTTTATTTCTGAATATATAAATCTCTTTTAATTTTCATTGCTTTAATTTACAATCATTTATTTGCCCATTGCCCAAACTCAAAATCTCTCGGAAAACTCCTGATTAATAAGATAGCACCCTTTTGTCACCTCGTTGGGAGACGACCTGGGATTCATACTCCCAGTATTTTTTTTTTCTAATTTTGTGACAACCTTTCTAAATTGATGAGCGGATTTTAGCTGGTTAAGAACTATACTCGCAACGTATTTCCATATTGATTTCTTAATTGGCTGATTTCCGCCCTACATCAATTTTTGGCGTCGTTGCCGGAGAGTTGCAATAGAGTGCTAAATTATTAATTGGTGTAAATATTTCTAATTTTATTTATTTGCCTAGTTTAATTTATTTTATTATCATGAGCTATATGTTTCTCTCATTGAATGACGCGTTCACTGCCTGATCCAAGTTTAGCTGCATTTTATCCTGAAATTGAAAGAACTCTTTCACGTATTAGGTGAGCTCGGCGTCGGTTAGCCTCTGAGGGTGGTGAAGTGATTGTTATCGATTCACCAGTCTCATCTGAGGGCGAATCTGAACCGCCATATGAGGGAGAAACAAGATCCTTTACTACTGATTCAGTTGATTCACGTGCAGATAGTATGGTAGCACCTAGGAGGATCACTCTCCAGGAGGCTGGAGCCCCAGACTTTACTCTACAACCGTATCAAGTGCGTCATCCAAATCTGGCTGCAGATTTCGAACTGAAGACCGCACTAATAAACTTGATGCCCAAGTTTCATGGCTTACCTGCTCAGGAGCCTATCAAGCACCTCAGGGATTTTCAGACAGCCTGTTCTATTGTTAGGCATCATGGTGCAGATGAAACTTCTATTCTGCTAACCGCCTTCCCGTTTTCTCTTGAGGGAAAGGCGAGGGAGTGGTACTACACTCAACCTGAAGCAACAGTTACTAACTGGGATATGCTCAGGAGAGAATTCCTAGAAAAATACTTTCCAGCTGAAGTTACAGATAGACTAAGGAAAGAGATCTCTTGCATTATTCAAGGCGAATCAGAGACTCTTTATGAGTACTGGGAGCGCTTCAAGAATCTTCTGGACGCATGCCCCCATCACATGATTGACAAGTTAGTGTTGATCAGCTACTTCACTCAAGGCATGAAGCCTCGGGATAATACTACATTAGATGGTGCTAGTAATGGTTCTCTGAAAAAGTACAAGACCGCAGATGAAGCGTGGCAACTGATCAGCGACCTAGCTGAGTCCACTCGGAATCACAGGCACAGGAACAGCCACTCAAAGGCTGTTGCAGAAGTTTCCTCTAGCATTGAGACTTCTGCTCTTACACAGAGTATATGTGAGATGACCAACCCACTGAAGCAAATACAGCTAAATCAACAACAACCTCAGCCTCTTCCACCACAACAAAGTCAATAGTTAGTCCCTCAGAGAGTATGTGGAATATGTGCTGATTATAGTCATTACACTGATGAGTGTCCGCAGCTCCAACAAGAGGACAACACCGTAGCAGCCACTCATAATTTCTATGACCGCCCAAATCAAGGGTACAATCAGCAAGGTGGCAATTACAACCAAGGTGACAACTACAACCAAGGTTGGCAAGACAACTCCAACCAGGGATGGAGAGACCATTCCAACCAGGGATGGAGGGATAATTCTAACCAAGGTTGAAGGGACAACTACAACAGAGGAGGCAGAGACAATAATGGAAATCAGAGGTGGAATAATAACAATAGACAGTAGAACCAAAACCAGCCCTACAGAATACCTTACTTAAGGCAGTCACAGGCCCCTCAGAATAACCAACAGCAGGCCCCTCAGATCACTTACCCTTCTCCTTCTTCTCATGACGAAATGCTTCAGTTTATTGAGCAAAGGCAAAAGACCATGGAGAACACACTTAGCTTCACCTTGAACGGTCTAACCTCTGCTGTACAAGCTCTTGCCTCACAGATTGGATCAATGAATAGTTCTAATAATCAGCCTTCAAGCTCTAATGGAATTTCTTCTCAACCCTTACCCAACCCCAAGGGTGGCATCAATGCCATAACTTTGAGGTTCGGAACCACACTGCAAGAGAGGAATCAGGAGGAGCCAAGCCCATAAGAACACGCCCCAGTTAAAGACATAGTTAAAGTGGAAGATGCTGAAGAGGAAGAGGAAGTACATGACATGGTTAAAGAAGAAGAAGCACAGCCAAGGAATGGAGCACCAAAGGACACAGAAGCTGCAAGTGGCACCATCCCTGTTCCATTTCCACACCTTGCAAGGAAGTCCAGGAAGCATATGGAACTTGATCCCAAAATGGTAAGAAATTTCAAAAAGGTTGAGGTAATTGTTCCCCTTTTTGATGTTATTCAACAAGTACCTAAATATGCAAAGTTTCTGAAAGATTTATGCATACATAAAGATAAAATTAATGAATTAGAAACTATTCCTTTAGGTAGTTCTATATCTGCTTTAATGGGAGGTATACCTGAAAAATGTAGTGATCCAGGTCCATGCCAATTACTCCTTTGAGATAGATGGCAGAACAGTGAGTTTCAATTTGAATGAAGCTATGAAGCACCCTCCGGAAGATCATTCCGTCTTCTAGTGCGATATTATTGATGAAACTATAGCTGTAGTTCACCAAGAAAAAACAGAATATGAGGCACATGGAGCAAGGTCCAAGTGTGGGGACACCCTCTGAACACAATGAGGACACTTTGCCATTATCACTAGCTCCAGATGATCCAGAGCCCAGCCATGAGCAGACATTGGAATTAAAGCCCCTTCCACCCCACCTCAAGTATGCTTACCTTGAGGATAATCAGAAGCTCCCAGTTATCATTGCAAGGGAACTCACTTCCCAATAGGAGAAGCAACTGCTCAGTGTGCTGAGAAGACACAAGAAGGCAATTGGGTGGAGCTTGGTGGATATAGTAGGCATCAGCCCTCAAGTTTGTGAGCACAAAATATTCTTAGAAGAGGGAGCAAAACCTGTCCATCAACCCCAAAGAAGATTGAATCTCACCATCTTAGAAGTTGTCAAGAAAGAAGTGACCAGGCTACTTGAAGCAGATATCATCTACCCCATCTAGGACAGTGAATGGGTCAGTCCAGTACAAGTGGTGCCCAAGAAGTCTGGAGTCACAATAGTAAAGAATGAGCATGGAGAGCTCCTGACAACTAGAGTGCAGAATTCATGGAGAGTTTGCATTGATTACAAGCGTCTTGGTGTGGAAAATCGTGATTCACACTTTTCACTACTCCACACAACTAACCAACAAGTGCACTGGGTCGTCCAAGTAATACCTTACGTGAGTAAGGGTCGATCCCATGGAGATTGTCGGCTTGAAGCAAGCTATGGTCATCCTTGTAAATCTCAGTCAGGCGGATTCAAATGGTGATGAGGTTTTAATAATTAAAAGATAAATAAAACATAAAATAAGAAAAAGTTACTTATGTAATTCATTTGTGGGAATTTCAGATAAGCGTCTGGAGATGCTTTATTGCTTCTGAACCTCTGCTTTCCTATTGCCTTCTTCCAACCATGCGTGCTCCCTTCCATGGCAAGCTGTATGATCCTCTCAGTGAAAATGGTCCTCTACAATTTCTGTACGGCTAATCAACTGTCGGATTTCTCGTCTCGGATGAAAAATACCAGGCACAGCTACCGCATGGCTAATCATCTGTCGGTTCTCGCTAGCGTCGGAATAGGATCTATTGAACCTTTTGCACACTGTCACTGCACCCAACATTCGTGAGTTCGAAGCTCGTCACAGTCATCCCTTCCCAGATCCTACTCGGAATACCACAGATTAGACTTTCTGGATCCCAGGAATGGCTGCCAATTGGTTCTAGCCTATACCACGAAGATACTAATCTCACGGATTCGGTCCATGTATTAGATATCTAAGAGAATATACTCCGGCTGTCGTCCAATGACTACGTTGAACATCATGTAGACCGCTTGTGGTTGTCAGGCACGCGGATCTTGGCTAAGCGAGTAACAAAGATAGTGGGTGATTGTCACGGGTCACCCCTTCATTCTGACTTAACTGAATTAAGTACGAGAGTATATCTTGGAGAAGAAGTAGGCGTGAATTGAAAGAAAAATAATAGTACTTCCATTAATTCATGAAGAACAGCAGAGCTCCACACCTTAATCTATGGGGTGTAGAAACTCCACCATAGAAAATACATAAGTGAAAGAGGTCTAGGCATGGCCGTGAGGCCAGCCTCCAAAATGTGAACAATGATAAAAAGATAGATCAAAAGATAGTCCCCCAATACAATAGTAAAAAGTGCTAAGGGTTTACAGAAAATGAGTAACTAAGTGCAAATAGTGCAGAAATCCACTTCTGAGGCCCACTTGGTGTGTGCTTGGGCTTAGAATTGAAGTGTTTTTGTGCATAGGCTGTTCTTGGAGTTAAACGCCAGCTTGGGTGCCAGTTTAGGCGTTTAACTTCAATTCTGGTGCCAGTTTGGGCGTTTTACGCCAGAAAGTTTTAGGCTGGCTTTGGATGCCAGTTTGGGCCATCAAATCTCGAGCAAAGTATAGACTATTATATACTGATGGAAAGCCCAGGATGTCTACGTTCTAACACAATTGAAAGTGCGCCAATTGGGTTTCTATAGCTCCAGAAAATCCACTTCGAGTGCAGGAGGGTCAGAATCCAACAGCATCTGCAGTCCTTTTTCAGCCTCTAGATCAGATATTTGCTCAGGTCCCTCAATTTCAGCCAGAAAATACCTGAAATCACAGAAAAATAAACAAACCATAGTAAAGTCCAGAAATGTTATTTTTTAATAAAAACTAATAAAAATATAATAAAAAGTAACTAAAACATACTAAAAACTATGTAAAAACAATGCCAAAAAGGGTATAAATTATCCGCTCATCACAACACCAAACTTAAATTGTTGCTTGTCCCCAAGTAACTAAAAACAAAATAGGATAAAAAAAGAGAATATACAATAAATTCCAAATATCAATGAAGCTCATTTCCAATTAGATGAGCGGGGCTAGTGGTCTTTTGCTTTTGAATAGTTTTGGCATCTCACTTTATCCTTTGAAGTTCAGAATGATTGGCATCTATAGGAACTCAGAATTCAGATAGTGTTATTGATTCTCCTATTTCAGTATGTTGATTCTTGAACACAGCTACTTTATGAGTCTTGGCCATGATCCTAAGCATTTTGTTTTCCAGTATTACCACCGGATACATAAATGCCACAGACACATAACTGGGTGAACCTTTTCAGATTGTGACTTAGCTTTGCTAGAGTCCCCAGTTAGAGGTGTCCAGAGCTCTTAAGCACACTCTTTTTGCTTTGGACCACGACTTTAACCGCTCAGTCTCAAGCTTTTCACTTGACACCTTTACGCCACAAGCACATGGTTAGGGACAGCTTGGTTTAGCCACTTAGGCCAGGATTTTATTCCTTTGGGCCCTCCTATCCATTAATGCTCAAAGCCTTGGATCCTTTTTACCCTTGCCTTTTGGTTTAAAGGGTTATTGGCTTTTTCTGCTTGCCTTTTCTTTTTCTTTCTTCTTTTCTTTTTTTTTTTGCCATTTTTTTTCCGCAAGCTTTGTGTTTCACTGCTTTTTCTTGCTTCAAGAATCAATTTTATGATTTTTTAGATTATCAATAACATTTCTCCTTTTTCATTATTCTTTCAAGAGCCAACAATTTTAACATTCATAAACAACAATATCAAAAATATGCACTGTTCAAGCATTCATTCAGAAAACAAAAAGTATTGCCACCATATCAAAATAATTAGATTATTTTCAAGATAGAATTCGAAATTCATGTACTTCTTGTTCTTTTGCAAATAAAAATATTTTTCATTTAAGAAAGGTGAAGGATTCATAGGACATTCATAGCTTTAAGACATAGACACAAGACACTAATGATCATGTAATAAAGATACAAACATAGATGAAACATAAAGCATGTGAATCAAAAAAATAGTAAAATAAGAACAAGAAAATTAAAGAACAGGTCACCTTAGTGATGGCGGCTAGTTCTTCCTCTTGAAGATCTTATGGAGTGCTTGAGCTCCTCTATGTCTCTTCTTTGCCTTTGTTGTTCCTCTCTCATGGCTCTTTGGTCCTCTCTAATTTCATGAAGGATGATGGAATGCTCTTGGTGCTCCATCCTTAGTTGCCCCCTGTTGGAACTCAATTCTCCTAAGGAGGTGTTGATTTGCTTCCAATAATTGTGTGGAGAAAAGTGCATCCCTTGAGGCATCTCAGGGATTTCATGATGAAGAACTTCCTCATACTCTTGTTGAGGTCCTTGAGTGGGCTCTCTTGTTTGCTCCATCCTTTTCTTAGTGATGGGCTTGTCTCCTTCAATGAGGATGTCTCCCTCTATGACAACTCCAGCTGAATTGCATAGGTGATAGATGAGATGAGGGAATGCTAACCTTGCCAAAGTAGAGTGCTTGTCTGCCACCTTGTAGAGTTCTAGGGATATGATCTCATGAACTTCTACTTCCTCTCCATTCATGATGCTATGGATCATGATAGCCCGGTCTATTGTAACCAATGTTCTGAAAACCGGACCTGACCGGCCAGTTGAACCGATTAAACCGGGAATCGGTGAGAGAAACAGTCTGGTCCTCCTCCTAAAACCGCCAATTTCAAAACCGTTGGAAAACTGGCGAACCGGCAGAAAACTGGTCAGTTGGGCCGGACCAGAAACCGGCCAGTTCTTAAAAAAACAAACCCACGCCGCGTCACTTACCCCCCTCCCCCAAACGCCTTCGCAAATCAAATGCCCTCAGTCCCTCACCACTCACCAACCCTAGCTTCTTCAAGAATTCAGAAACCAAACCAAAAACCTAGCCTCTTCAACGGATTCGACGCCGCCGCTCGTCGTTGTAGGCGCCTCCGCGGCCTCCTCCTCCCCCCTGTTCTAAACCAAATCCCTAGCTCGGCACGTCGTCGTCGCGTCGTCTTCTAGCTTCGCTGTTCGAGGCTTCGAGTTCGAGATGCTTGCCGTGGTGTCGTCGTCGTCGTCTTGCTCTCAGTTGAAGGTTAGTGGCACTGTTTAGTGATTCCCTATGCTCTGTTGAGTCTGTGTTGAAACTTGAATGTCTGATAATTAGTGATTTCTGAATCTGAAATGACGTAAATCATTGGTTTTGTGTTGTTGAAATTATGTTGTTGAAATAGATTTGTTATGTTGCTGGCCTGCTGCTGCCATTTTTTTATTTTTGAGTATGATATTTCTGAATTTTTGTTGAAATAGTTATTGATTTGAAGGTTAGGGTGATTATTTATTCTGGAACTAAGTCTGCTGTTTCACTGCCTGATGGGAAAGTAAGTTCTCCCCATCCTCTATTGGATTCGTCCTGCTCGTCGCCCTCTTGATGGTCAGTGACTTTGGTGTGCACTTGTTCTTCATTTTTCGTTTTATTCTCTGACTCTTTGTTCTGAAATCAACAAATCATTGAATGATTATATTGATTATAGGGTTTTGTGTCTTTGTTCAAATTTGCAGAATGTCCCCGGAATTATTTACTGAGAACAAGAACATTGCAGGATTTGATAATGTAGGAGTGGCGTGTCTGATTGTGTTGTGGTATTTTGCTTAAGATAGTGTCAAGTGGCAGATTGTGTTGTGGCATTTTGCTTACTGAAATGTCTCTTGCTATAGTTTTTTAAGTGTCCATCGACTTGAGACGAGCTCTTCACTCAAATTTCAATGATTCCATTCTGTAATTTAATTTCCATTTTGTAAATTAACTGACAAATAAGTTGCTAAAATGAGCCACAACTAGAACTAGGGTATGGGGCTATGGGCATTGGTGGTTTTAGAAAGATGTGGGCAGCAGCCTGCCTTGACTCCTTTACTATCAATTTTTGAGTTTATAAATTGTTGGAGCTGGAGGTCATGCAATCTTTGACCGTCTACAAGTTTGTGACTTATTGAACCTGAATGATGGCT
>NC_029785.2:111608504-111627236 GCF_000816755.2 Arachis ipaensis | reverse complement strand
TCAAAAATATGCACTGTTCAAGCATTCATTCAGAAAACAAAAAGTATTGCCACCATATCAAAATAATTAGATTATTTTCAAGATAGAATTCGAAATTCATGTACTTCTTGTTCTTTTGCAAATAAAAATATTTTTCATTTAAGAAAGGTGAAGGATTCATAGGACATTCATAGCTTTAAGACATAGACACAAGACACTAATGATCATGTAATAAAGATACAAACATAGATGAAACATAAAGCATGTGAATCAAAAAAATAGTAAAATAAGAACAAGAAAATTAAAGAACAGGTCACCTTAGTGATGGCGGCTAGTTCTTCCTCTTGAAGATCTTATGGAGTGCTTGAGCTCCTCTATGTCTCTTCTTTGCCTTTGTTGTTCCTCTCTCATGGCTCTTTGGTCCTCTCTAATTTCATGAAGGATGATGGAATGCTCTTGGTGCTCCATCCTTAGTTGCCCCCTGTTGGAACTCAATTCTCCTAAGGAGGTGTTGATTTGCTTCCAATAATTGTGTGGAGAAAAGTGCATCCCTTGAGGCATCTCAGGGATTTCATGATGAAGAACTTCCTCATACTCTTGTTGAGGTCCTTGAGTGGGCTCTCTTGTTTGCTCCATCCTTTTCTTAGTGATGGGCTTGTCTCCTTCAATGAGGATGTCTCCCTCTATGACAACTCCAGCTGAATTGCATAGGTGATAGATGAGATGAGGGAATGCTAACCTTGCCAAAGTAGAGTGCTTGTCTGCCACCTTGTAGAGTTCTAGGGATATGATCTCATGAACTTCTACTTCCTCTCCATTCATGATGCTATGGATCATGATAGCCCGGTCTATTGTAACCAATGTTCTGAAAACCGGACCTGACCGGCCAGTTGAACCGATTAAACCGGGAATCGGTGAGAGAAACAGTCTGGTCCTCCTCCTAAAACCGCCAATTTCAAAACCGTTGGAAAACTGGCGAACCGGCAGAAAACTGGTCAGTTGGGCCGGACCAGAAACCGGCCAGTTCTTAAAAAAACAAACCCACGCCGCGTCACTTACCCCCCTCCCCCAAACGCCTTCGCAAATCAAATGCCCTCAGTCCCTCACCACTCACCAACCCTAGCTTCTTCAAGAATTCAGAAACCAAACCAAAAACCTAGCCTCTTCAACGGATTCGACGCCGCCGCTCGTCGTTGTAGGCGCCTCCGCGGCCTCCTCCTCCCCCCTGTTCTAAACCAAATCCCTAGCTCGGCACATCGTCGTCGCGTCGTCTTCTAGCTTCGCTGTTCGAGGCTTCGAGTTTGAGATGCTTGCCGTGGTGTCGCCGTCATCGTCTTGCTCTCAGTTGAAGGTTAGTGGCACTGTTTAGTGATTCCCTATGCTCTGTTGAGTCTGTGTTGAAACTTGAATGTCTGATAATTAGTGACTTCTGAATCTGAAATGACGTAAATCATTGGTTTTGTGTTGTTGAAATTATGTTGTTGAAATAGATTTGTTATGTTGCTGGCCTGCTGCTGCCATTTTTTTATTTTTGAGTATGATATTTCTGAATTTTTGTTGAAATAGTTATTGATTTGAAGGTTAGGGTGATTATTTATTCTGGAACTAAGTCTGCTGTTTCACTGCCTGATGGGAAAGTAAGTTCTCCCCATCCTCTATTGGATTCGTCCTGCTCGTCGCCCTCTTGATGGTCAGTGACTTTGGTGTGCACTTGTTCTTCGTTTTTCATTTTATTCTCTGACTCTTTGTTCTGAAATCAACAAATCATTGAATGATTATATTGATTATAGGGTTTTGTGTCTCTGTTCAAATTTGCAGAATGTCCCCGAAATTCTTTGCTGAGAACAAGAACATTGCAGGATTTGATAATGTAGGAGTGGCGTGTCTGATTGTGTTGTGGTATTTTGCTTAAGATAGTGTCAAGTGGCAGATTGTGTTGTGGCATTTTGCTTACTGAAATGTCTCTTGCTATAGTTTTTTAAGTGTCCATCGACTTGAGACGAGCTCTTCACTCAAATTTCAATGATTCCATTCTGTAATTTAATTTCCATTTTGTAAATTAACTGACAAATAAGTTGCTAAAATGAGCCACAACTAGAACTAGGGTATGGGGCTATGGGCATTGGTGGTTTTAGAAAGATGTGGGCAGCAGCCTGCCTTGACTCCTTTACTATCAATTTTTGAGTTTATAAATTGTTGGAGCTGGAGGTCATGCAATCTTTGTCCGTCTACAAGTTTGTGACTTATTGAACCTGAATGATGGCTATTTCTGGTGTCTGTGTACTTCACGGTCAACACACTAGCTGCTCAAAGCCTCAAACCAGATCAGGCCTTTTAGCATGCTGTTGATTTTTGGGTGACTGAAGAGGTTGTAGAGAAAGAACCTGAGTATAGTATATTTAATTTCTAATGATTTATTAGAATGTTGTTAGTTTATAATATAATGATAACGTGTATTTTATTAGTTGAAATTGATGCTGATTTATATCAAAGTGGCGGTGGTAGTAGTGGTCTTTATGCCGCATCTCTTGATTCTTCTGCTCAACAGGGTGGGAATGAAGGTGAAGATCATCCCACCGAAGCATATTTGCAACAAGTTCTTGCAGATTTTGATGATTGATAAACCATGATGTTGGGATTTAATATTTAGATATATTACTATTTAACTTTTGAGTTTGGATTTTGATAAGATCATATGTATTTGGTTGATGATATTTTATGTAGTGTTTTAAATTTTGAAGATATTTTAAGATTTATATTAGACTATAATTATATTTTAGGATGTGTATTTATAATTTATTTATTATTCTATTCTAAAACAGTTTTTTTGGTTAAACCATCGGTTAGACCGGTTAGACCAATAAACCAGTGACCCAGTGATTAGAATGGTTTGATGACCGGTCTGGTTTTCTGAACCTTGATTGTAACTTCAGACCGGTTGCTAGTAGGAATGATAGAGCGTTGGATGAACTCCAACCATCCCCTAGCCATTGTGAGCCAATTCTTTGGGTTTGGGTTCACACTTTGGTCATGGTTCTTAGTGATCCATGCATTAGCATAGAACTCTTGAACCATTAAGATTCTGACTTGTTGAATGGAGTTGGTGAGAGCTTTCCAATCTCTTCTTTGAATCTCATGTCGGATCTCCAGATATTCACTCTTTTTGACCATGAAGGGGACCTCGGGGATCACCTTTTTCTTGGTCACAACCTCATAGAAGTGGTCTTGATGCACTTTTGAGATGAATCTCTCCAGCTCCCATGACTCGGAGGTGGAAGCAATTGCCTTCCCCTTCCTCTTTCTAGAGGTTTCTCTGGCCTTAGGTGCCATTAATGGTTATGGAAAAAACAAAAAGCAGGGCTTTTTCCACACCAAACTTAGAAGGTTTGCTCGTCCTCGAGCAAAAGAAGAAAGAAAGGAGTAGAAAAAGAAGAAGAGATGGAGGAGATGGAGGTGAGGAGTGGGTTCGGCCAAGGGGGTAAGTGTGTATGATGTGTGAATTGGAAGGTGGTAAGGAGAGGTATTTATAGGGTAAGAGAGAGAGAGGGAATTCGATTATGAAGGGGTGGGTTTGGGAGGGAAATGGTTTAAATTTGAATGGTGAGGTAGGTAGGGTTTATGATGGATGGATGTGAGTGGTGAAGAGATTATGGAGAAGAGGGTAAGGTTTGATAGGTGAAGGGTATTTGGGGAAGAGTTATTGATGGGATTGGTCAAGGGTATTTGGGAAAGAGTGTTATAGAAAGGTGTAAAGAGGAGAGAAGAAGAGGTGGAGTAGATGGGGATCCTGTGGGTCCACAGATCTTGAGGTGTCAAGGAATTCTGCTCCCTGCACCATTCTGGCATTCAAACGCCCTCTGTGTGCCAATTCTAGCGTTGTGGGGATCCTGTGGGGTCCACAGATCCTGAGGTGTTAAGGAATTCTGCTCCCTGCACCATTCTGGCATTTAAACGCCCTCTGTGTGCCAATTCTGGCATTTAACGCCAGCTCTACTACCTTTCCTGGTGTTAAACGCTAGTCTGCTGCCCCTTTCTGGCGTTTAATGCCATTCTGTCTGCCATTTCTGGCGTTTAACGCCAGCCAGACGCCAGACACCCTTTTCTGGCATTAAACGCCCAGAATGCTGCCCATTCTGTCTGCTATCCTTACTGGTGTTTAAACGCCAGTAAGCCTGTTCTCCAGGGTGTGCTGTTTTTGATGCTATTTTTGATTCCGCTTTAATTTTGCAGTTATTTTTATGACTTCACATGATCATCAACCTAAAGAAAACATAAAATAACAATAGAAAACAAATAAATATAATTAAGTAACATTAGGTTGCCTCCCAATAAGCACTTCTTTAATGTCAATAGCTTCACAGTAAGCTCTTAGAGAGCTTCACAGAGACTCAGAGCTTAATGGTGGCCTCCAAACACCAAACTTAGAAGTTGAGTGTGGGGGCTCTGTTTGACTCTGTATTGAGAGAAGCTTTTCATGCTTCCTCTCCATGGTTGCAGAAGAAGATCCTTGAGCCTTAAACACAAGGTAGTCCTCATTCCGTTGCAGGACTAACTCTCCTCTGTCTACATCAATCACAGCTTTTACTGTGGTTAGGAAGGGTCTTTCAAGGATAATGGATTCATCCTCATCCTTCCCAGTGTCTAGGATTATGAAGTCAGCAGGGATGTACATGCCTTCAACCTTCACCAAGACATCCTCTACAAGTCCATAAGCTTGTTTCCTTGATTTGTCTGCCAATTCTAGTGAGAATCTAGTAGCTTGTACCTCAAAGATCCCTAGTTTCTCCATTACAGAGAGTGGCATGAGGTTTATTCCTGACCCCAGGTCACACAGAGCCTTTTTAAAGGTCATGGTGCCTATGGTGCAAGGTATTAAGAACTTTCCGGGATCCGATTTCTTCTGAGGTAATTTCAGTTGCCCCAAAGCATTCAATTCATTGATGAGCAATGGAGGTTCATCCTCCCAAGTCTCATTACCAAATAACTTAGCATTCAGCTTCATGATTGCTCCTAGATACTAAGCAACTTGCTCTTCAATAATATCTTCATCCTCTTCAGAGGAAGAATACTCATCAGAGCTCATGAATGGCGACAGTAAGTTCAATGGAATCTCTATGGTCTCTATGTGAGCCTCAGATTCCTTTGGTTCCTCATTAGAGAACTCCTTGGTGGCCAATGGACGTCCATTGAGGTCTTCCTTATTGGAAATCACTGCCTTTTGACTCTCTCCAGGTTCGGCCGTGTGGGGTATATTGATGGCCTTGTACTCTCTCTTTGGATTCTCTTCTGTATTGCTTGGGAGTGTACTAGGAGGGATTTCAGTAACTCTTTTACTCAGTTGACCCACTTGTGCCTCCAAATTTCTGATGGAGGACCTTGTTTCAGTCATGAAACTGAAAGTGGTCTTAGATAGATCAGAGACTATGGTTGCTAAGTCAGAGAGGCTCTGCTTAGAATTCTCTGTCTGTTGCTCAGAGGATGATGGAAAAGGCTTACTATTGCCAAACCTATTTCTTCCACCATTATTATTATTGAAGCCTTGATTAGGCTTCTGCTGATACTTCCATAAGAAATTAAGATGATTCCTCCATGAAGGATTATAGGTGTTTCCATAGGATTCTCCCATGTAATTCACCTCTTCCATTGCAGGATTCTCAGGGTCATAAGCTTCTCCTTCAGGGGAGGCTTCTTTAGTACTGCCTGATGCAGCTTGCATTTCAGTCAAACTCTGATAAATTATATTGACTTGCTGAGTCAATATTTTTTTCTGAGCCAATATGGCATTCAGAGTATCAATCTCAAGAACTCCTTTCTTCTGAGTTGTCCCATTATTCATAGGGTTTCTTTCAGAAGTGTACATGAACTGGTTATTAGCAACCATTTCAATGAGTTCCTGGACTTCTGCAGGTGTCTTCTTCAGATGAAGAGATCCACCAGCAGAGTGGTCCAATGATATCTTGGACAATTTAGACAGACCATCATAGAATATACATAGGATGCTCCATTCTAAAAGCATGTCAAAAGGACACATTCTGATCAATTGCTTGTATCTTTCCCAAGCTTCATAGAGGGATTCACCTTCCTTCTGTCTGAAGGTTTGGACTTCCACTCTAAGCTT
Source organism: Arachis ipaensis (assembly GCF_000816755.2). Taxonomy (NCBI): domain Eukaryota; kingdom Viridiplantae; phylum Streptophyta; class Magnoliopsida; order Fabales; family Fabaceae; genus Arachis; species Arachis ipaensis. The sequence continues at coordinate 111,621,139 of NC_029785.2, read as the reverse complement.
GCTCAACTTTTGAGGTGGAAAGAATTTGGCCAAGAAAGCATTGACCAACTTTTCCCAAGAGTTCAGACTTTCTTTAGGTTGTGAGTCTAACCATATCCTAGCTCTGTCTCTTACAGCAAAAGGGAAAAGCATAAGTCTGTAGACCTCAGGATTAATCCCATTGGTGTTAACAGTGTCACAGATTTGCAAGAATTCAGCTAAGAACTGATGAGGATCTTCCAATGGAAGTCCATGAAACTTGCAATTCTGCTGCATTAGAGAAACTAATTGAGGCTTAAGCTCAAAGTTGTTTGCTCCAATTGCAGGAATTGAGATGCTTCTTCCATAGAAGTCAGAAGTTGGTGCAGTAAAGTCACCAAGCACCTTCCTTGCATCCCCATCATTGTTGTTATTTTTGGCTGCCATATCTTCTTCCTTTTTGAAAATTTCTGTAAGGTCCTCTCCAGAGTGTTGTGTTTTAGCTTCTCTTAGCTTCCTCTTCAGAGTCCTTTCAGGTTCAGGATCAACTTCAACAAAAATGTCTTTATCCCTATTTCTGCTCATATGAAAAAAGAAGAGAGTAGAAAAGAAGAGGAATCCTCTATGTCACAGTATAGAGATTCCTTTATGTAAGTAGAAGAACGGAAGAATAGAAGAATGAGGTAGAGAAAGAATGAAGAGAATTTGAACATAAAGAGAGGGAGAGGGTTCGAATTTTAAGAAGAAGAGAAGTGTTAGTAATTAAATAAAATAAATAGAAAGAGATGAGAGAGAAAAAATTCGAATATTAAATGAAAATAAAAAGAAAATATTTTTGTTTTTATTTTAATTATTAGTTATAATTCGAAAATTAAGAGAAGAAATAAAATAAAATTTGAAAATTAAATAAATTACTTAATTAAAAAGATTTTTGAAAAAGTGGTTAGTGATTTTCGAAAATTGGAGAGAGAAAAGTAGTTAGGTGGTTTTGAGAAAGATAAGAAATAGTAAAGTTTTAAAATCAAACAAAAAGTCAAGCAGTTAATTGAAAAAGATTTAAAAATCAATTTTGAAAAGATAAGAAGTTAGAAAAAGATTTTGAATTTAAGTTTTGAAAAAGATATGATTGAAATTCATTTTGAAAAAGATTTGAATAGGAAATTAAAAAGATTTGATTTTTGAAATTAAAGTTGATTACTTGACTAACAAGAAACTAAAAGATATGATTCTAGAATTTAAAGATTGATCCTTTCTTAATAGGCAAGTAACAACTTGAAAAATTTTTTTGAATCAAAATATCAAATGTTAGCAATAATTTCGAAAATATGAAATAAAAATAAGAAAAAGATTTTGAAAATCAATTTTTAAAATTTTCAAAAAAACATGAAAGAAAAATAAAAAAGATTTGATTTTGAAAAAGATTTGAAAAGATAGATTTTTGAAATTGAAATTTTGACTTGACTAAAAAAAAACAACTAAATTTTAAAAATTTTGATTAAGTCAACCCAATGATTTCAAAAATTTATAAGTAAAGTAAGGGAAATATATTATTTTTGAATATTGAATTTTTAATGAGGAGAGAGAAAAAAAAAGATATCATTTTATTGTTTTTCTCTTTTTTTTCATTAAACAGCAAAAATGAAACAAAACATACAAATTTAAGATCAAAATAATAAATGCATGCAAGAACACTTTGAATGTCAAGATGAACACCAAGAACACTTTGAAGATCATGATGAACACCAAGAACATATTTTTGAAAATTTTTAAGAAAAGAAAAACATGCAAGACACCAAACTTAAAAATTTTTAAATTTTAGACGCTAATAATTCAAGAATGCATATGAAAAATAAGAAAAGACACAAAACAAGAAAATTTAAAGATCAAATAAGAAAAGTCATCAAGAACAACTTGAAGATCAATAAAGAACACAATGCATATATTTTCGAAAATTAAAGAAAAATTAAAGCATGCAATTGACACCAAACTTAAAATTTGACACAAGACTCCAACAAGAAACACAAAATCTTTTTGGTTTTTATGATTTTATTAATTTTTTTATATTTGTTTTGTAAATTTTTTTCGGAAAAAAGAAATAAAGAGATACCAAATTTTTAATAAGAATTCCAGGAATCATGCAATGTTAGTCTAAAGCTTTGGTCCAAAAGAATTAGACATGGCCAAATGGCCATCCAAGCTTTAGCAGAGCATTACAGACAACAGCCAAATTGATGGCAACCAAAAAGGCTCCTGCAAAGATAAGTGGAAACCTCGGTCCAAAAGATTAGACATAGCTTAACAGCCAGCCAGGTTTCAACATATCTTATAAAACTCTAGAATTCATTCTTAAAAATTCTGAAGAACAAAATTTTTTTGTAAATTTTTTTTGAATTTTTTGAAAACTAATTTTTTTTTGTATTTTTTTTCGAAAATAAAAATAAAAAGCTCAAACATAAAATAAAATTACCTAATCTAAGTAACAAGATGAACCGTCAGTTGTCCAAACTCGAACAATCCCGGGCAACGGCGCCAAAAACTTGGTGTTGGATATATTGATGGCCTTGCACTCTCTTTTTGGATTCTCTTCTGTCTTGCTTGGGAGAGTACTAGGAGGGGTTTCAGTCACTCTTTTACTCAGTTGTCCCACTTGTGCCTCCAAATTTCTTATGGAGGACTTTGTTTCAGTCATGAAACTGAGAGTGGTCTTAGATAGATCAGAGACTATGGTTGCTAAGTCAGAGAGGATCTGCTTAGAATTCTCTGTCTGTTGTTCAGAAGATGATGGAAAAGTCTTGCTATTGCCAAACCTATTTCTCCCACCATTATTATTGAAGCCTTGATTAAGCTTCTGTTGATCCTTCCATGAGAAATTAGTGTGATTTCTCCATGAAGGATTATAGGTGTTTCCATAAGATTCTCCCATATAATTCACCTCTTCCATTGCAGGATTCTCAGGGTCATAAGCTTCTCCTTCAGAGGAGGCTTCTTTAGCACTGCTGGATGCAGCTCGCATTCCAGTCAGATTCTGAGAAATCATATTGACTTGCTGAGTCAATATTTTATTCTGAGCCAATATTGTATTCAGAGTATCAATCTCAAGAACTCCTTTCTTCTGAGTCATCCCTTTATTCACAGGATTTCTTTCAGAAGTATACATGAAATGGTTATTTGCAACCATTTCAATGAGTTCCTGGGCTTCTGCAGGCGTCTTCTTCAGATGAAGAGATCGACCAGCAGAGTGATCCAAGGACATCTTGGATAATTCAGATAGACCATCATAGAATATACATAGAATGCTCCATTCTGAAAGCATGTCAGAAGGACACCTTCTGATCAATTGCCTGTATCTTTCCCAAGCTTTATAGAGGGATTTACCTTCCTTCTGTCTGAAGGTTTGGACTTCCACTCTAAGCCTGCTCAACTTTTGAGGTGGAAAGAAATTGAGCAAGAAAGCATTGACAAACTTTTCCCAAGAGTTCAGGCTTTCTTTAGGTTGTAAGTCCAACCATGTCCTAGCTCTGTCTCTTACAGCAAAAGGAAAAAGCATAAGTCTGTAGACCTCAGTATTAACCCCATTGGTCTTAACAGTGTCACAGATTTGCAAGAATTCAGCTAAGAACTGATGAGGATCTTCTAATGGAAGTCCATGAAACTTGCAATTATGCTGCATTAGAGAAACTAATTGAGGCTTAAGCTCAAAGTTGTTTGCTCCAATTGCAGGAATTGAGATGCTTCTTCCATAGAAGTCAGAAGTTGATGCAGTAAAGTCACCAAGCACCTTCCTTGCATCTCCACCATTGTTATTGGGTTCGGCCATGTCTTCTTATTTTTCAAAAATTTCTGTCAGGTCCTCTCTAGAGTGTAGTGCTTTAGCTTCTCTTAGCTTCCTCTTTAGAGTCCTTTCAGGTTCAGGATCAGCTTCAACAAGAATGTTCTTATCCTTTTTCCTGCTCATATGAAAAAGAAGAGAACAGAAAAAAAGAGGAATCTTCTATGTCACAGTATAGAGATTCCTTTATGTGAGTAGAAGAATAGAAAAATGAGGTAGAGATAGAATGAGAAGAATTCGAACATAGAGAGAGGGAGAGGGTTCAAATTATAAGAAGAAGAGAAGTGTTAGTAAATAGATAAAATAAATAGAAAGAGATGAGAGAGAGAGTTTTCGAATATACTTAAAAGGAAAAGAAACATATTTTTGTTTTTATTTTAATTATTAGTTAGAATTTGAAATTATTAAAAGAAATAAAATGAAATTAGAATTTAAAACAATTAGTTAATTAAAAAGAATTTTGAAAAAGTGGTGAGGGGTTTTTCGAAAATTAGAGAGAGAGAAAGGTAGTTAGGTGGTTTTGAAAAAGATAAGAAATAGTAAACTTTTTAAAATTAAACAAACAAGTCATTGAAAAAGATTTGAAAATCAATTTTGAAAAGATAAGAAGTTAAAAAAGGATTTGAAATTAAGTTTTGAAAAGATATGATTGAAATTTATTTTGAAAAAGATTTGAAAAGGAAATTAAAAAGATTAGATTTTTGAAATTAAAGTTGATTACTTGACTAACAAGAAACTAAAAGATATGATTCTATAATTTAAAGATTGAACCTTTCTTAATAGGCAAGTAACAACTTGAAACCTTTTTTGAATCAAAATATTAAATGTTAGCAATAATTTCGAAAATATAAAATAAAAATAAAAAAAAGATTTTGAAAATTAATTTTTAAAATTTTCGAAAAACATGAAAGAAAAATGAAAAAAGATTTGATTTTGAAAAAGATTTGAAAAGATAGAATTTTTAAATTGAAATTTTGACTTGATTAATAAGAAACAACTAAAATTTAAAACTTTTGACTAAATCAACCCAGAATTTCGAAATTTATGAGTAAAATATGGAAAAGATATTATTTTTTATTTTTAAAATTTTAATAAGGAGAGAGAAAAACACAAAATGACACAAAACATAAAAGTTTAAGATCAAAACAAAAAATGCATGCAAGAACACTTTGAATGTCAAGATGAACACCAAGAATACTTTGAAGATCATGATGAACACCAAGAACATATTTTTGAAAATTTTTAAGAAAAGAAAAACATGCAAGACACCAAACTTAAAAATTTTTAAACTTTAGACACTTGTAATTCAAAAGTGCATATGAAAAACAAGAAAAGACACAAAACAAGAAGATTTAAAGATCAAACAAGGAAAATTATCAAGAACAACTTGAAGATCAAACAAGAACATAATGCATATATTTTCGAAAATTAAAGAAAAATTAAAGCATGCAATTGACACCAGACTTAAAATTTGACACAAGACTCCAACAAGAAACACAAAATCTTTTTGGTTTTTATGATTTTATTAATTACGTTTTTTTATATATTTTTTTTCGAATTTTTGTTTGGAAAAAAGAAATAAAGAGATACAAAATTTTTAATAAGAATTCCAAGAATCATGCAATGTTAGTCTAAAGTTTCGGTCCAAAAGAATTAGACATGGCCAAATGGCCAGCCAAGCTTTAGCAGAGCATTACATACAACAGCCAAATTGATGGGAACCAAAAACGCTCCTTGATGAGCGGATAATTTATACGCTTTTTGGCATTGTTTTTAGTATGTTTTTAGTAGGATCTAGTTACTTTTAGGGATGTTTTTATTAGTTTTTACATTAAATTCACATTTCTGGACTTTACTATGAGTTTGTGTGTTTTTCTGTGATTTCAGGTATTTTCTGGCTGAAATTGAGGGACTTGAGCAAAAATCAGATTCAGAGGTTGAAGAAGGACTGCTGATGCTGTTGGATTCTGACCTACCTGCACTCAAAGTAGATTTTCTGGAGCTACAGAACTCAAACTGGCGTGCTTCCAATTGCGTTAGAAAGTAGACATCCAGGGCTTTCCAGCAATATATAATAGTCTATACTTTGGTCAAGTTTAGATGATGTAAAAAGGCGTTGAACGCCATTTCTATGCTGCAATCTGGAGTTAAACGCCAGAAACACAAACAAGAGTTGAACGCCAGAAACACGTTACAAACTGGCGTTCAACTCCAAGAATGACCTCTCCACGTGTAAACTTCAAGCTCAGCCCAAGCACACACCAAGTGGGCCCCGAAAGTGGATTTATGCATCAATTACTTACTTCTGTAAACCCTAGTAACTAGTTTAGTATAAATAGGACTTTTTACTATTGTATTTTCATCTTCGGATCATCTTATGATTTTTAGTTCAACTTAGGATCATATTGATCACGTTTGGGGGCTGGCCATTCGGCCATGCCTGAACCTTTCACTTATGTATTTTCAACGGTAGAGTTTCTGCACTCCATAGATTAAGGTGTGGAGCTCTGCTATTCCTCATGATTTAATGCAAAGTACTACTGTTTTTCTATTCAATTCAACTTATTCCGCTTCTAAGATATCCATTCGCACCCAAGAACATGATGAATGTGATGATTATGTGACGCTCATCATCATTCTCACTTATGAATGCGTGCCTGACAAACACTTCCGTTCTACATGCAAACAAGCTAGAATGAATATCTCTTGGATATCTAATACAGGGGACCGAGTCCGAGATATTAGAATCCTCGTGGTATAAGTTAGAACGCATGGATGGCCATTCCTGAGATCCGGAAAGTCTAAACCCTGTATGTGGTATTCCGAGTAGGATCTGGGAAGGGATGGCTGTGACGAACTTCAAACTCGCGAGTGCTGGGCGTAGTGACAGACGCAAAAGGATAGTAAATCCTATTCCAGTATGATCAAGAACCTCCAGATGATTAGCCATGCCATGACAGAGCATTTGGACCATTTTCACAAGAGAGGATGGGATGTAGCCATTGACAACGGTGATGCCCTTATAGAATTACATAAGTATTTCAGAGGAACAAAAGCATCTCTATACGCTTATCTGAATTTTTCACCAATGAATTACATAAGTATTTCTATCTTTATTTTATGTTTATTTATTATTATTATTCAAAAATACTATAACCATTTGATATCCGCCTGTCTGAGATTTACAAGGTGACCATAGCTTGCTTCATACCAACAATCTGTGTGGGATCGACCCTTACTCACGTAAGGTTTTATTACTTGGACGACCCAGTGCACCTGCTGGTTAGTTGTACGAAGTTGTGAAGTTATATGTGGACCATGGTATTGTGCACCAGTTATTGGCGCCATTGCCAGGGAGAGAACGAACAATAAATTTTACAACCTCAGAGTAACAATTTCGCATATCAAGTTTTTGGCGCCGTTGCCGGGGATTGTTCGAGTTTGGACAACTGACGTTTCATCTTGTTGCTCAGATTAGGTAATTTTCTTTTTGTTTTATTTTCAAAAAAAAAATTTCAAAAATCTTTCAAAAATTTCTCATCTTTTTTCGAAAATTATTCTAAATTTTTAAGAATGAATTCTAGTGTTTCATGAAGCATGTTGAAGCCTGGCTGGCTGTAAAACCAGGTCTAATTCTTTTGGATAGTGGCTTCCAACCATCAGCATAGAGGCAAGTTAATTGGAATATCAGCTGTTGCATGCCTGATGTATATCCTAAAGCTGGCTGGCTATTAAGCCATGCCCAACCCTTGGATTGGAGCTTTAGGCCAACATTGCAAGATTCCTGGGATTCTTATTAAAAATTTTGAATTTCTTATTTTCTTTTTCCTATATGTTTTTCGAAAAAATTAAAAGAAAATACAAAAAAATTTATAAAATCATAAAAATCAAAAATATTTTGTGTTTCTTGTTTGAGTCTTGAGTCAATTTTTAACTTTGGTGTCAATTGCATTTTTTTCTAAAAACTATTTATGCATTTTTTCAAAAATTCATGCATTCATAGTGTTCTTCATGATCTTCAAGTTGTTCTTGGCCAATCTTCTTGTTTGATCTTCATATTTTCTTGTTTTGTGTCTTTTCTTATTTTTCATATGCATTCTTGCATTCATAGTGTCTATACATGAAAAATTTCTAAGTTTGGTGTCTTGCATGTTTTCTTTTCTTGAAAAATTTTCAAAAATAAGTCTTGATGTTCATCTTGATCTTCAAAGTGTTCTTGGTGTTCATCTTGACATTCATAGTGTTCTTGCATTCATCACATGCTTTGATCCAAAATTTTCATGCATTGCATCATTTTTCATGTTTTTCTCTTTCATCATTAAAAATTCAAAATTCAAAAAAATATCTTTCCTTTTTTCTCTCATAAATTTCGAAAATTTGGATTGACTTTTTCAAAAATTTTTAAAATTCAATTGTTTCTTATGAGTCAAATCAAATTTTCAATTTAAAAATCTTATCTTTTTCAAAATCTTTTTCAAAAAAATCAAATCTTTTTCATTTTTCTTATTTATTTTCAAAAATTTTAAAAATATTTTTCAAAAATCTTTTTCTTAATTTTATCTTATAATTTTTGAAAATATCTTCAATAATTAATGTTTTGATTCAAAAATTTCAAGTTTATTACTTACTTGTTAAGAAAGATTCAAACTTTAAGTTCTAGAATCATATCTTGTGATTTCTTGTGAATCAAGTCATTAATTGTGATTTTAAAAATCAAATCTTTTTCAAAACTAATTTCAATCATATCTTTTCAAAAATATCTTTTTATCTTATCTTTTTCAAATATCTTTTCTATCTTCTTATCTTCTTATCTTTTCAAAATTGATTTTCAAATCTTTTTCAACTAACTAATTGACTTTTTGTTTGTTTCTTATTTTTTTCAAAACTACCTAACTAACTCTATCTCTCTAATTTTCGAAAATCTCTTCCCTCTTTTTCAAAAATTCTTTTTAATTAACTAATTGTTTCAATTTTTAATTTTAATTTGCTTTCATTCCTAATTTTCGAAAATCACTAACCCCTTTTCAAAATTTTATTTTTGAAAATCCTCTTTCTCTCTCATCTCCTTCTATTTATTTATTCATCTACTAACACTTCATCTCCCCCAAATTCGAACCCCCTCTTCCATCTGTGTTCGAATTTTCTCTTCTCCCCTTCTTTACATTACATTCTTTTCTTCTTCTACTCACACAGGGGAACCTCTATACCTAGGTAAAAAGGATCCCTATTATTATTATTTTTCTGTTCCCTATTTTTCATATGAGCAGGAGCAAGGACAAGAACATTCTTGTTGAAGCAGACCCTGAACCTGAAAGGACTCTGAAGAGGAAACTAAGAGAAGCTAAAATACAACAATCCAGAGACAACCTTACAGGAATTTTCGAACAGGAAGAGGAGATGGCAGCCAAAAATAATAATCCAAGGAGGATGCTTGGTGACTTTACTGCACCTAATTCCAATTTACATGGAAGAAGCATCTCAATTCCTGCCATTGGAGCAAACAATTTTGAGCTGAAACCTCAATTAGTTTCTCTGATGCAACAAAACTGCAAGTTTTATGGACTTCCATCTGAAGATCATTTTCAGTTCTTAACTGAATTCTTGCAGATATGTGATACTGTTAAGACTAATGGAGTAGATCCTGAAGTCTACAGGATCATGCTTTTCCCTTTTGCTGTAAGAGATAGAACTAGAATATGGTTGGACTCTCAACCTAAGGATAGCCTGAACTCTTGGGATAAGCTGGTCAAGGCTTTCTTAGCCAAGTTCTTTCCTCCTCAAAAACTGAGTAAGCTTAGAGTGGATGTTCAAACCTTTAGACAGAAAGAAGGTGAATCCCTCTATGAAGCTTGGGATAGATACAAGGAACTGACCAAAAAGTGTCCTTCTGACATGCTTTCAGAATGGACCATCCTAGATATATTCTATGATGGTCTGTCTGAATTAGCTAAGATGTCATTGGATACTTCTGAGTCAATATGATTTCTCAGAGTCTGAATGGAATGCAAGCTGCATCCAACAGTACTCAAGAGGCATCTTCTGAAGAAGAAGCTTATGATCCTGAAAACCCTGCAATAGCAGAGGTAAATTATATGGGTGAACCATATGGAAACACCTATAACCCCTCATGAAGAAATCATCCAAATCTCTCATGGAAGGATCAAAAGCCTCAACAAGGCTTTAATAATGGTGGAAGAAACAGGTTTAGCAATAGCAAGCCTTTTCCATCATCCACTCAGCAACACATAGAGAACTCTGAACAAAATACCTCTAATTTAGCAAATTTAGTCTCTGATCTATCTAAGGCCACTGTGAGTTTCATGAATGAAACAAGGTCCTCAATTAGAAATTTGGAGGCACAAGTGGGCCAGTTGAGTAAGAAGATCACTGAAACCCCTCCTAGTGCTCTCCCAAGCAATACAGAAGAGAATCCAAAAGGAGAGTGCAAGGCCATTGAATTAATTACCATGGCCGAACCTGTAAGGGAGGTTGAGGACGCGAATCCCAGTGAGGAAGACCTCCTGGGACGTCCAGTGATCAATAAGGAGTTTCTCTCTGAGGAACCAAAGGAATCTGAGACAAGACCCCTCTAGCCACAGCAAGAGCTGTGATTGATGTGGACAGAGGAGAATTGATCCTTCAATTAAATGAGGACAACCTTGTGTTTAAAACTCAAGGATCTCTCTCTGTACCCATGGAGAGGAAGCATAAAAAGCTTCTCTCACTGCAGAGTCAACCAAAGCCCCACAGTCAAACTCTAAGTTTGGTGTTGGGAGGCCACAACCAAACTCTAAGTTTGGTGTTGAACTCCCATATCCAAACTCTAAATTTGGTGTTGGGAAGTCTCAACAATTCTCTGAACATCTGTGAGGCTCCATGAGAGCCCACTGTCAAGCTATTGACATTAAAGAAGCGCTTGTTGGGAGGCAACCCAATTTTTATTTATCTAATTTTAATTTATTTTTATTGTTATTTCATGTTTTATTAGGTTCATGATCATGTGGAGTCACAAAATAAATATAAAATTGAAAACGGAATCAAAAACAGCAAAAGAAAAATCACACCCTGGAGGAGGATCTTACTGGCGTTTAAACGCCAGTAAGGAGCATCTGGCTGGCGTTCAACGCCAGAACAGAGTATGGATCTGGTGTTGAACGCCAGAAACAAGCAGCATACTGGTGTTCAGACGCCAGAAATGCATACTGAGGAAGAGCTGGCGCTGAACGCCAGAAACAAGCATCTGGCTGGCGTTCAACGCCAGAAATATGCTGCATCTGGGCGCTGAACGCCCAAAACAAGCATCAATTCGGCGTTTAAACGCCAGAATTGCATGCAAAGGCATTTTACATGCCTAATTGGTGCAGGGATGCAAATCCTTGACACCTCAGGATCTGTGGACCCCACAAGATCAACTCAGCATCTGTGGACCCCACAGGATCCCCACCTACCACCACTCACTCTCTTCCCTCTTCTCAATGTTCATCCTCTCTTCCCAATAAACACTCTTCCCCAAACTTCACCAATCACCTCAAGCTCTCTTCCCTATTACCTATTCACCACTCACATCCACCCACTCTTCCCCATAAACCTACTTCATACACCCCACCTACCTTCAAAATTTAAAATCACTTTACCACCCAAACCCACCCTAAATGGCCGAACCTAATCCCTCCTCTCCTCCATATTTTCTTCTTCTTCTTCATCTATTCTTTCTTCTCTTGCTCGAGGGTGAGCAATATTCTAATTTTGGTGTGGTAAAAGCATAAGCTTTTTGTTTTTCCATTACCATTGATGGCACCCAAGACCGGAGAATCCTCTAGAAAAGGGAAAGGGAAGACAAAAGCTTCCACCTCCGAGTCATGGGAGATGGAAAGATTCATCCCCATAGCTCATCAAGACCACTTCTATGATGTTGTGGCCAAGAAGAAGGTGATCCCCGAGGTCCCTTTCAAGCTCAAGAGAAATGAGTATCCGGAGATCCGACATAAAATCCAAAGAAGAGGTTGGAAAGTTCTAACAAATCCCATCCAACAAGTCGGCATCCTAATGGTTCAAGAGTTCTATGCCAATGCATGGATCACTAAGAACCATGATCAAAGTAAGAACCCGAACCCAAAGAATTATCTCACCATGGTTCGGGGAAAATACTTAGATTTTAGTCCGGAAAATGTGAGGTTGGCATTTGACTTGCCTATGATGCAAGGAGATGCACGCCCCTACACTAGAAGGGTCAACTTTGATCAAAGGGGCTTTCCAGCAATATATAATAGTCCATACTTTGGTCGAGTTTAGATGACGCAAAAAGGCGTTGAACGCCAGTTCTACGCTGCAGTCTGGAGTTAAACGTCAGAAACACGTCACAAACCAGAGTTGAACGCCAGAAACACGTTACAAACTGGCGTTCAACTCCAAGAATGACCTCTCCACGTGTAAACTTCAAGCTCAGCCTAAGCACACACCAAGTGGGCCCCGGAAGTGGATTTATGCATCAATTACTTACTTCTGTAAACCCTAGTAACTAGTTTAGTATAAATAGAACTTTTTACTATTGTATTTTCATCTTCGGATCATCTTATGATTTTTAGTTCAACTTAGAATCATATTGATCACGTTTGGGGGCTGGCCATTCGGCCATGCTTGAACCTTTCACTTATGTATTTTCAACGGTAGAGTTTCTGCACTCCATAGATTAAGGTGTGGAGCTCTGCTGTTCCTCATGATTTAATGCAAAGTACTACTGTTTTTCTATTCAATTCAACTTATTCCGCTTCTAAGATATCCATTCGCACCCAAGAACATGATGAATGTGATGATTATGTGAGTCATCATCATTCTCAACTTATGAACG
>NC_029785.2:111608006-111608436 GCF_000816755.2 Arachis ipaensis | reverse complement strand
ATATCTCTTGAATACAGGGGACCGAGTCCGAGATATTAGAATCCTCGTGGTATAAGTTAGAACCCATGGATGGCCATTCCTGAGATCCAGGATCCAGAAACCTTGTCTGTGGTATTCCGAGTATGATCTGGGAAGGGATGGCTGTGACGAACTTCAAACTCGCGAATGTGGGCACAAGTGACTGTGTGTAAAAGGACAATGGTACTATTCCGATGCTAGCGGGAACCAACAGATGATTAGACGTGCGGTGACAGCGCATATGGATTTGTTTTCATCTGAGAGGATCATACAACTTGCCATGGAAAGAGGTAACACATGGTTGGAAGAAGGCAGTAGGAAAGCAAAGGTTCTGAAGCAACAAAGCATCTCCAGACGCTTATCTGAAATTTCCACCAATGAATTACATAAGTAACTTTATCTTATTTTATGT
>NC_029785.2:111572228-111604512 GCF_000816755.2 Arachis ipaensis | reverse complement strand
ACTTGCTGGTTAGTTGTGCGAAGTTGTGAAGTTATGTTTGGACCATGGTATTGTGCACCAGTTATTGGCGCCATTGCCAGGGAGAGAACGAACAACAAATTTTACAACCTCAGAGTAACAATTTCGCATATCAACCGGCTTGGCCGGTAGGCAAAGCGAAAGGAGCACCGTAACAAGCGCCGATTTACATACCTCAAGGAGCTGATTGTTGGCAACCACCCACCTGAAGAAGAACCAGACACTTCGGACTCCACCTTACCTACCAGCACTGGGAGCCATGATGACCCCGACTGTGGAGATGCTGCTACCAGCCCCCCTTTATTCCTGACTGATGGCACCGAGGACGGTGCCAAGCTTTAAGTGTGGGGAGGTCGGTCAGTACCTGACTTCCCGAGCACGACCCAGTGCACTTGCTGGTTAGTTGTGCGAAGTTGTGAAGTTATATGTGGACCATGGTATTGTGCACCAGTTATTGGCGCCATTGCCAGGGAGAGAACGAACAACAAATTTTACAACCTCAGAGTAACAATTTCGCATATCAACCGGCTTGGCCGGTAGGCAAAGCGAAAGGAGCACCGTAACAAGCGCCGATTTACATACCTCAAGGAGCTGATTGTTGGCAACCACCCACCTGAAGAAGAACCAGACACTTCGGACTCCACCTTACCTACCAGCACTGGGAGCCATGATGACCCCGACTGTGGAGATGCTGCTACCAGCCCCCCTTTATTCCTGACTGATGGCACCGAGGACGGTGCCAAGCTTTAAGTGTGGGGAGGTCGGTCAGTACCTGACTTCCAGAGGTAATTTCTTTTTCTTAACACCAATAAGTTATTTTTCTTTTATTAGGATAGGATAGATTGCATAGTAATAAGTGTCTGCATGTATGTTCTATTTGGTTGAAAAATAATAAGTTTCTTTTTAAGACCCTATCTTTAAAAAATTTCACTAATTTAAATCAAAACCTTTGTGTTAAGACTTGTTTGAAGATTGTAAATTGGAACATGAATTATAGCTAAAGAACACACAACCCAGTAAGATTTTTGAGTCTAATTACATGGTTACACTATTTAACCATAATATTTTGTTCTTGTGTGTTTTCTTCTCTATGATTGTAATTTTTACTTTGTTCCATCCTATATGTCCAATGTTTAATGTATTTACATGCTTGCATATGATTGAGACCATTAATTGATTATTAGCTCACTTATCCCAAATAACCTACCCTTCCATTTACCTTTGTTAGCCACTTTAAGCCTTTTAAATCCCCATTTGTTCTATATTCTACCACATCACTAGCCTTAAGCAGAAAAATAAGTAATCACCCCAATTGAATCTTTGGTTAGCTTAAGATAGAGATTGTGTGTCAATTAAGTGTGGGGAAACTGTGGGAACATGGGTTAATAAGGGAATATGTTATGTTTTTACTTTGATAAAATATTAGGAATTTAGGTACCTACTCATGTGAAACCAGAAAAATTAAAAATTCATGTGCATTGATAAGTTATGTTTACTTTTACTTTTAATTAAGTTATGTAAAAAAAAAAAACTAAAAATATTCATTAAATAAATAAATAAATAAGGGGACAAAATTACCCCAAATGCTAAGTTTAATAAAAGATCAATGCATATGTGATAAAAAAAATTAAAAGAAGGTTGATGCATGAGTATGTGAAATATGCAAAAGTGGGAACTTTGGTTAGCTAGGCCTGATTTTAAAAAGTATAAAGAGTGTATGTATAGGTGAGAGCTTAGGCTATTCAAAGATTCAATTTATAGTTCACTTAACCGTATATATATATATATATATACCCTCACCTTTATCTTGGCCTCATTACAACCTTGAAAAGACCTCATGATGTTTGCATTAGTACATTAAATACTTGTTGATTGGTTAGGTGAAGAACAAAGTTTAGAAAGCATGACTAGAGAAGACTAGAGAGAATTACCGTATACACTTGAGTGATTAGAATGCACATATACTATCAGTGAGGGTTCAATGCTTGATTCTATGTTCCTTGCCTTCATGAGCTGTCTTCTTACAAGTTTACTTGTCTTTACTATATGATTTGAATTAGTGGAATATGATTTATATTTGTCTTGGAGAACTTGTTTGTCTTCAACCAGACAGGCAGAATCATCTTAGCATATAGTTGCATTCATACATAGGTTGCATTGCATTGCATGAGCCTTACTTTTTCTTACTCATTTATTTTATCTCCTTGAGCTAAGCATGAGGACAAGCTAATGTTTAAGTGTGGGGAATGTCCTTAGAGTTTCTTTGTACATCTGTGTTGTGTTTCATGATTCTGTGGGAAGCCCCTTGCAAGTTGGATTAGCACTTAGCAGTTGAAAGCTTGGCTGTGACCAAGTCAAGTTCAGGATTGGGGTTTAGATTCTGGACTTGTTCCGGATAGGAAGGGTAGTTCCTAGGGGAGAATTGGTGTATGTAATCATGAAGATTATAGTCAAATTCCATCATTGTTGTGATGGAGACTGGATGTAGGCTGCATTGCACTTGACAGCTGAACCAGGATATATCGTGGTGTGATTCTCTCTCTTTCTTCTACTCCATTTCTGTTTCTGCTGCATAGGAGATAAAACCGAAAAATATCTCGTGCCGGGTTACGAGATAAAAAGAAAAAGTCTCGTGGCTGGGTATGAGACAAAAATAAAAAAGTCTCCAGAATTTGTTTCAAAGACCAGCAAGTTTTAATAAGCGAAAAAGGGGCTAAGATTCAACCCCCCTTCTCTTAGCCACTGAAAACCATCATAACCCTAATACTATCTCACTAACGGCGCAACCATGGAGTAAACTCTTGAATATGCTTGGTTGATGGAGTGAAAGATTATGGAGTGAAGACTTTGAAAACTAGACAAATATTTCTATTGCACTTTTGTATTTAGCTTCTAATATTTAGATTTTAATGTGTTTTGGTAGATTATTCACTATAGACTTTTGTATTTAACTTCTAATATTTCTATTGCACTTTTATATTTTCATTAGACAAGATTATTCACTATTAATATGTTTGGATTTTGATGAGTTTAGTTTTTAATGTATTTGGTGTTTAATATGTTTGCATAATTTCTGTTGATGTTACATGTTTATTATATTTGTTGAATTTTTAAGATAAAAATTTACCAATTTAGTTTTTTTATGAATTTCAAAGTCATCGGGTACCCGCTACCCGAACCGAACCAATCCACTCTTAATCGGTTTGGTTTGGTTCGAGTACAAGCACAAAAAACGCAAATTCAAACCAAACCGAACCAATTACTTTTTGATCGGTTCGGTTCTAAGTGTACCTTGAATCCGAACCAAACCGACCTGTGCTCACCCCTAAATATTAGATTAGATAAATTTTAATGCTATATTATAATCAAAATTAAATAGACCTAACTTAATATAAAAAACTAGCTCAAGAAAATAAAAACCGTCTCACGCTTTATTCTTAAAATGCGAGACTTGTAAGAGTTGAATTTGAATCAAGTTTGTATCTTATAATCGTTGATAACAAATAATACTATATTTTAAACCTTTTAGTTTATAAAAGGATATAAATTAAAACATAAAAGGTTTATATTATGGAATTGAGTATATTATGTTTTTGAAAGTGACAAAATTGAAAATTCACTACCTATCTATTAAATGATATACTAAAGGAATAACGAGTTAATATAAGAAATTCGAAAAAATGACACACATAATACAATATTAACCCCTCCCCCTCTTTTTTCCTTTTTTTTTTCTCCGGACAAGACAGAGATATCGTCTGCTATGGATATGAGTATATGTTTGGTAACTATAAGTAAAACAAAAAGAAAATGTAAATGTTATCTATACTTCTTATCCGTATATTTTAATTTTTGTCTGACTTATAGCGAAAAAATTAAACCAACTTAATACGGATCTACCGTACACGCATATGATTCAGTCTACACAAACGACCTAAAAGAGTATAATCTTAGTCAACCAAACTCCACAATATTTAATACTGATTTGTGTCATGCATCACGTTTAAATATGACAATTTGTTAATATAATACTATCGTATATGTCGTAAATAATCAGACATATTACATATATAAAACGAGGAAAGAAAGAAGCTAAGGTTGGCAAATGATACATGATATTGTATAATATGGAGCCCTCATGACCATTTACTTTCTATATGTATGCATAACGTCATACATTAATTTTTTTATCATAATATTTTTAGCATATGATAAAGATTAACTCAGTATAAATCTAAAATTTATTTAAAAATTTAATATCAATTAGTAAATTAATACATGATAAAAAAAGAAATAAAGAAAACAAGAATTGAAATTAAATAAATTAAAATTGAAATAAAAATAAAAAAATAGGTTAAAATTGAATAAAAAAAAATTATTCTATTTTTTATCTAATTTTTTTATGCAATAAAAAAAGGAGATTCTCCAACCTAATTTGTCCACATTATAGTTTGAAAATTGAATCGAAAGAACTCCTCAACCTTCTACTCAATTCCCCGTGTAACAAGAGAGTCTTACTCAACCTCACTTGTCCACACCATAATTTCATCACGAAATTAAAAAAAGTGTTTTGGCACCTCTAATCACTCAATACTATCACAACAATTGCTAAGAAGGTATTTATAATAACCTCTTATTAAGTTAAAATAAAAAAAATTAAAACCAACATAAAGTCCAATTTAGTAACTAAATAAATAAAAATTAAACTATATCAAAATAAACTAATAACTTTTAAGTAATATTTGATCTTTTCATATCACGAATATTTGAAACATGTATCATTCTCCTCCTCTTTAAAAAAGACTCGTCCTCGAATCTTGTAGCTGAAAAAATAATATATGAAAAAAGACAACTATAAAAAAGATAATTTTTTTGTATTTTTTCTTTTTCTTTACAATGTATGTTTTTTTTAAATATAATAAGAACGACAAGATAATAATAAAATAATACAAACAAAAAAGACAAGAATATAAAGAAGGACGTGAGAGACACTTGATTTTTTTTTTTAGATAAAAAAGACATAGATTAATAAGGATTAATCTAATACTTGAGTTCTGATACCAAATGATAAAAAAAAGGATAAACAAGACACAAATTGAAATTGAATATAAGAGATAAATTAAAATTGAAATAAAAATAAAAAAGATAGGTTGAAATTGAATACAAAGAGAAATATTCTATTTTTTTATCCAATTACTTGTTGCAACAAAAAAATGACCCCTCAACCTAACTTGTCTACATCATAATTTGAGAATTGAATTAAAGAAACTCATCAACCTTGTATATGTATTCAATTTTCTGTGCAATAAGATAACCGATTCACTCAACTTTACTTGTTCACATCATAATTTTCTTATGAAACAAAAAAAAGTACGTTAACACTTCTAATCACTCAATACTATGACTACAATAATTAAAAAGATATTTATAACCTTTTATTAAGTTAAAAAAAAACAAAAATAAAAATATATTAAAATAAACTAATAACTTTTAAATAATATTTAATCTTTTTATATCACAAATATTTAAAATATATATCATTATATATACAAAATAAAATTTAAAATTATTTATTTATTTAAACAGACAAATAAATTAATCACTTAATCAATTCATATTAGTTATGTATGTAATACATTAATTTAATATTCATGTACAATTATATGTACCAAATGGCACTCAAGGTTTATGCTTTGTATATATACAGCTTTTTCTCCATTCTTTTGTTTAATAGCAAATAGACAATCTAGGGATCAACTCCGTTGACATATCAAATTAAAAGTTGTCTTCGTTCTAGATATATAATAATAGAAACGAATCAACGATGAGGCATTTATGGATCAATGCTGTCAAAATCAAGAAAACAATTTTGCTTTATTTTATTTGCGATTTAACGTTTCGATTATTATTATATAAGAGTTAATATCTCGATCACTATTTTAGATTTCCAAAAAAATAAATTAATCAAATTCTAAAAAAAAAAATAAATCTAATTACGTAATTTTTCTATCATTTTTTTGATTAGTTCTTTTGTCATTTTTTTTATAGTAAATTTTTTTGTGAGACATTCTATTAAACATCTTATATATATCATACTTATTAATTCATCAGACCTTATCTTATAGTAAAATTCCAAGACTTTAGACAAAAAAATTTTTTTTGCATATTTTTTAAGCATAGTGTAGTAAAGTACATCAAGTTTGTTGTAGTCATCAAAAGTGTCAAAGGCATATGAGGCTTCGAAGATGCTGTCGAGCTTGCAGAACAAGTGCTAGTGGTAGAAGCCATTCTTGAGGACAAGGAAAAGGAATTGACGGAGTCCAGTGAAAGAGTTGCAGATCTCTAAAAGATCCGAAAAAACTGCCTAGCCAACGACGATGGAAAGAGCAAGCATCGAAATAAATGGCGCGAAGTGCAGCACGGTATCCAGTGATAGGAAGAAAAAGCATCAGAATGGAATCTTGAGCACTGTGGTGATGAAGGCCAGTAGGACGGTGCTTGCGGTGGTTATGGAATTTCAGGGAAGAACAACATCCATGGTTATTCAGCTGCACCTTCATCTTCATCACGCGCCTGGTTCGAAGGAATTACAACGCGCAGAAGTGAAGCGGAGACGGGGGGTCAACTTCGAAGTCACACCGGCGTCATCGGCTACAGTAGCGGAGTCATCGACTGCAGAAGCAGAGGCAGCAGAGGGTCGGCAACAACACCGGGAGCAGAGGCGTGGGCGGCAGCAGCGAGAGTAGAGGTGTCCGCAGCGACAGAACCGACGATAACCGAGGCCGTGATGGCAAAGCCATTGCCAGAGAGGAAGGAGGATTCGCGCAGTGTTCCACTATAAAGGAGTAGGAGAAGACGATTATCAGTAAAGGAGTTCGGATATAAAACCAGGTCGGGTAGTAGTTACGGTTGGTTTTTCCGGATTTGGGCCTGCTTTGGTTCCAGGCTTTGACCAATAAAGAAAAAAAATAACTTAACATGCCACAACATTTTCTATTAGCACCATCATTAAGGAAAATAACGGAAGGACTAAGGTGACCAGATTCATTATCTTTCGAGGACGAATTTGATTGATTTATTTTTTTGAGGACAAAAATAGAAATCTAAATATCTTTCAGAAACCATATTAACTATTAACTCTATTATATAACATAAAAAGATAAAATAAAAAAACGTTAGTTAAGCTAATGACTATAGAGGGGGGATGCATGTTACTTCAATTTTTACATGTCAGGTCTCAAATTTCACAACTAGAAAATTGATTAATACAGACAGATTTACAGACGGATTTAATCTTTATTACAGACGGATTTTTGGTTACCGACGAAATTACCGACGGATTTTGTCCCTCTGTAAAAGCCCCGTCGGAAATTATTTACCGACGGATTTTTTTCCCGTCGGAAAATTACAGATGGATTTTTACCAGTTACCGACGGATTTTCCCTCCGTAAATTTTCTATCCATTTCCCAAAGGCGAAAAACTTTTCGACGGATTTTCCGTCTGTAATTACAGACGGATTTTCAGACGGATTTTCCGTCTGTAATTACAGACGGATTTTCCGACAGATTTTCCGTCTGTAATTTGAGCTTCGGAAAATCATCTTACACTTTAATTACAGACAGAAAATCCGTCTATAAATCCGTCAGTAAAGTAAAATAGAATTTTTTTTTTATTTTTCTAATTACAAAATAAACTTATTTTCATACAAAATAAATATAAATTTAATAGATACAAATTTTTATTGATGTTATAAATAGAAAAACACACCAGTGAGTACAAAACGCTTTCTTTATAATAAGAAGCAATTATTTCCATACAATAATACAATCTAAATACATTAGATGACAAATAACTACTAGTGGACTCATCAAGATTCAATATCCTAATATATGGATAGCTTCATTCTTTCTTGAACTTCTTAGTGATGATGGCAATATACTTGCTTCTTGAGATTCTTGGTCCATCAAAATTATTCGCTGCTTCTCACTTTCTGAGCAGAGGATGTCTACCTTACTGTATCCGATCTACACTACAGTTATTAGAAAAAAGAACCAAAAAGAAATTATTACCACTGCAGTTACTTTTGATTAAATTTCAAGTATCTGCCTGCAACAATTTGGAACTCTTCCATAGATTTCTCAGGGTTAGTTCTTTTTAAAGATCATGGACGCTGCCAAATAGCAATAGCAGATTTGGAACATGTAATGCACAGAATCCACAGAAGCATTCTTCCTTGCCACCACACAATCCACAGAAGCAGAAGCATGATCTGATGCGAATCCAATTCCAGGGCCACACCATACATCCTGAAAAGAAGAAGAAGAAGAAGAAGCAGCATGTTTATGGTGACATGTTATGCTGCTTTTTTCAGTGTTCCTCCTTCTGCACTTCTTGTTCTTCCTAGTGTTCTTCCAATCAGCAGAGGATCGAATCGCAGCAGGAACTGAGAGGTTTCATTGGAGAAAGAGGAGAGGATGAGAGAGGATATGGTGGATTTGCAGCTTGTGGTTTGGATCATGGGGAAATAATGTTGAATAATTATGAACAAAGAAATAATGTTGAATCATTAAAAAGAACTAACCGTTCCATGATCTTTTAGCCACTCTCCTAAAGGTCTATTAGTATTCTGAGGATCATAGGGTTCACCATAAAAGAAGCCCCGAACAACCACATAGTAACCAGAAGCTGCAATCTTGTCTGCAAGCTTCCTAAACAACAAAAGATGAACAATGTTATTTAGGACAGGAACACATTGAGATGGAAACAGAGATAATTGACAATAAGAGCAGATTGAATCAGATTAGCCTCCTGCTTCTATTGGTGGTAAAATTTATCAAAACCTTCAGAAATTTCAAGTGAAAGATAGCGAGGCTTTAATCTTAGCAAGTAACCTCAAACAAGAAAAGCTTATACCTTCCTTTCTTGTCAATTTTTGTTCAGTCAATTGTCAAACAAGAACACATTCAAATAATTAGAATAAAGCAACAAAATTTGGTTTAATGAGGAGAAATAAGCTACAAGACATGTCCTAAATATTAGATTAAATTACCTTATCCATTAAACTCCAAGGAAGTAGTAGTAGTAGTAACAATAAACAAACATGGTATCTGGAGGTACATTAATCTTTATTCTCTCATCACATCACATAAGAAGGGAGGAGGAGGGTGGTATCTACATAAGAAAAAAGACTTGAAACTTTAGCAAGTAGTGAAAAAATGATAAAGCATGTAACCAATATAACAACTCACATAAAGAATATTTCCTAAATTTAGGAATATAATTATTACATTAAACTAAGTTATAACAATAATAATAATAATCTAAAATATGTCAACCTAGATTCAAACATATTAATATGTTGACGATAGAAAAGGGAGAGCAATCTATATATTTTTTCTCCTTAGAAAAGAAAAAAAAATAAGAAAATAAAAAACCTCTCTCATTACAAGCTAAGTAGTGTATGATGAACCAAGAAATTGAAACCATGTCATGTGATGCGAAGTTGGTCCCCCCATGCATGCATGCATGCTTGCCATGCCAATGCCAATGAACACCCGATCTTGACGTTCCTGCATTCATTGGTCCCACGATAATGAAGATGCATCATCATGCATGTAATCTCAATCCCCCAAAACACAAATTTCCCTTTGGATTTTGCTTATGTGGCATTATCATCATCATGATCATAAAATTTGGAGCCTCAAATGTGAACTCTTAGTAGTAATAAGAGAGAAAGGTGCTCTCTTATGATGATGTTGTTTAGGCCAAATTATTACAAATCTGTACAGAGATTGTGTCTCTCACATATCTCATATCTCACTATCCCTTCCCTCTTCTCTTCTCTTCTCTTCTCGTTATTGCTGCTTCTTGTGTGCACACGTACACTTGGCTTGACTGTCCGAAAGAGTCTATACACACACACACATGAACAATTATTAACTATAAAATGTGCAATGTTTCTCTATTAATCACACAATTTCACTAGTAAGACAAGATATTAAGTTAATGAGTTCAATTTCTTATACTTATTCTAAGTTGATTCTACTTAAAAAATAATTTTTTTTCAGCACTTGATTAGACTGCAAATAATTATAGTCCATAAACATAAACATAGTGTAACGTAAAGGGATAATTGATTTGTTTATGTGGGAGTTAGTACCTCAACTTGGTTTTGAAGTTCTTTGACGTAATCAACAGCCAAGTCCAACATGTCTGCCGTGTTTGTTTGCTGAAACGAGAAAAGAGAACAGAACATTGATCAGTTATGGCCTCCACAATGCACGTGCGTGCAATAAGTCAAATATCTTACCTTGTCCATGTTAGGGACGAGATCCTGTAGTTTCCTCATTCTCTCACTAATTTTAGTTCTTCTAACCTGAGAATGGTAATTCACATACAAGACAACATCATTTCTTTGCTGCTTTCCAAGTCATGAAAGAAATTGAACAAAATTGAAGTATCTATGCATAGAACTATCCAATTTGGCATCTAAAACTTTTAAAAAATGAGTTCAAATAGTGGGATGTGAGTTCTACCCTCTCTGCAATGCTTCTTGGATGAGTAGCACAGCCCTACTTGGCACGAATTATTAGCGGCAGCAGTTTGAATAAGGGTGAGTCCCACCATAAGAGTGTAGGCACCCCTTCCAGCTAAGGACGCTTCAGCTTCATGTGCCTCCAACAAGTTGAGATCACTTGCATTCACATAATGATACTCAACCGCTTCAGATGCCTTGCTTGACAGAACAACAAGAATGCATAAGAGAATCAGCATTTTAAGAGAATGTTAACAAATAACCATAAGGATTTAAAGGTTGAAAGGCTCATTATTTGACTGAAAAGCGCATGCATATTTTCTTATACCAAATTAATTTACCAACTTAGTAAAATCCATAGGCACCAACTTAGTAGCTGTCAATAAACAAGCAACAGAAGATCAGTAAGGCTTCACAATTAATGTGCTTATAGCTGATGCTCTTGAGTGTTGAAATTGAAGAAAATACCAAGCTTCCGGCATATCAAGCACTGCTTTGCCAGTTTGTGTTGGCTGCATACCACCTTTAGCTTCCGGCATCAGGTTTTTCGCTTTGTGACACTATAATTAAACAGATCACTCTTAGCAACAGAAAGTTACACCAAACAAAAAAAAATACTACAAGAAATACTCATCACTACCAAATATCATATGAAATCGAACAACAAAATTGACAGTTTTCACTTGGAAGAAAATAATTCAATTATCTTCCAACCTCATCGAATATTATAAGACCATCAAACTTTGGCCCACACCACTGCACAAGTTGTTTGAGACGAGATTGACCCTTATCAGAGGATGCTATGAGGCTAATGTAAGTTGAGAAAACAACCCCATCCTTGACTCCAACAGACTTCGAAGAAAGCTTAGAATAAGGCAGTTTGTTCAAAGCATGCACTAGGTCCAGCGAAAAAAGGAAGACATTTAAATGTATATTGCATAATAACCTTTTAAATAGTGATTAAACAATAACACCCTGTTTGTAACGAAACCTTAATAAATAAATAAATATAATGCTATAAACGTCTAAAAGGAATTTCAAGAAAATAAATGTAGCTTGAGAGTCAGCAAGCCAAATACAAGGTGAAGCTCTATAATTCATATCAAAAGTGTACCCAAGACCTACATTATTTTATGATTACCCAAGGCATTCTAATCAGAACCAGATAATCCTTTTAACATATGATTTTTGTTCGGTAAAAAGCATAACTACTGTTTCAGATCTACGTCAGCAGTCAGGAGATAAATAAATCTTTGTGGAGTTCCTAATTTGAAATATATCACTAGTTGGGATTTTCTCTTCTCCTTTAGTTATCTGCATTTTGGGTTTTGGAGGATTCCTATCCCCATCTGTCAGTCTCTTATAAGAATCATCTATGCTGACATTAGTTATATCTACACCATAAAAGCTAGCATGTAATAGAACTTTCTCTTCTCCTTTAGTTTCTTTCTTTGGAGATAAAGTAGAAAAGTAATTTGAACAAAATTCTAACCTTATCAGGATTTTTGATCATCAATGTATAAAAAGTAATCCTCCATAGGAGAAGCTACAACCAAATCATTGGAATATATAAACCAAGGATTAATACACTGGTTAGTTCAATCCAAAATTTCAATTCAATAGAAAAAAAATGGCAGAGACTAGAAAGGGTTACACAGTCATAGGGAAGAAACAAAGAAGAGAAGAATGAAGGGAGTTCGTTCACAGAAAGCTTGCCATATCTGTCACTGTAATAAAACCCTAAATTTGTTTTGAGAACAGAACAAATACAATTGCAAGAAAATCAATGTAATCTGAAGGAACGACGGAACCTACCTGAACCAACGGCGACGAGAAGAAGAGGTAGCAGCGGCGGCGACGACGCTGACGAGCTTTAACGAGCAACGACAGAAAACGGCGTGGAGAAGGTAGCGAAATTCATCGGCATTGAAACTGAAAGAGAGAGATTGGGGAAGGGGTGTGATGGAGCTTCGGGAACGGCGGTGAAGGGGCGAAAGGCGCCGATGATGAAGGATTAGAAGCGAATCGGTGAGAAGCGGCGTCGATGAAGGATGGGGTATTTTGTAAAATGAAGACGCCGTCAAGGAGAACGTGATTTTCATACCCTTATTTTCACCTCTTTCGACGGAATAATTTAAATTACAGACGGATTTTGTAATAATTTAATAAAATATAGCGTTTTATTTATTTAATTACAGACGGATTTTTCGTCTGTAACTATTTTTTACGAAAAAAATTTAATTTTTTTGATAGAATTATAGACGGATTTTTTTTCCGTCTGTAATTTATGCTAATCTATTTTTTTTGTTTTTCGACAAAAAAATTCCTCTAAAATTTTGTTTGTATTTCAGTGGGATAAAATTCGTCGGAAATATTTGTCTGTAATAACTAATTTTCTAGTAGTGTTTTGATTTATGGTAATTTTGTTACACAATAATATAGAAGGAAAATGAAATAACAAAATGTAATAAGATGTCACAAAACCAATATACATTTTATAAATGTTTTATTTATTGGTATAGATAATTTAAACACAATTTATATTTTTGTGTCCTATTATTTATCTCATTTATCGTGTAAATGAATTAATTATGAATATATCTCATTTAGACTGTAAACGAAATAAGACATAAATTTTAAACAAACAAAAAAGGTGCACCCGTGATACATGGAAATTGACGTACTCAATATATTTCGTTTTACAGTATAAAAGAGATATATTCATAATTAATTTGTTTACACTATAAATGAGATATTAGTATTTGTAAGCATTTAGATCAATTTTAATTAATTTATATCTCATCTAAATTTTAAATTTTAAATTAATAACTTTGTCATGTTTGTTTGTATTGAATTTTTGGCGGTTTCAAATAATGGGAGAGAATAATGGGCTGATTTTTAGAAAAAATAATGTACTGATTTTAAATAGGCGTTTTCAATCATTAGTTTTAAATTAGTAGGCAAGATACAATTCACCTTAAAAAAATCACTAAATTCTAACAAAATAATAGCATCAAAATAGTAGGGAGAGAGAAAATACTTGATAGTTCACTATTTATTTTTTAATTTTGTCTAATTTGATTATTCATGATTTTTTGACGTGAATTGTATCTTTTGACTAATCTAAAACTAGTGATTTGAAGCTATCCATTTACAACCAGCACATTATTTTCTTAAAAACCAACACATTTGAATTAACTCAAAAAGAGTACATAAAAAATTTTAAAATTTTAAAATTTTAAAATTTTGTTTATATAGATAAATTTTATAACATTTGTATGTATTGATTTTTTAAAATAAAAAATGAATTGGTTAGAGAAAAATTTGCAATAGACACTACAAGAAAAATACCGAGTACCATCGGATTTAGCGACAACCTTTATTGGTGGATTTAGCGTCGGATTTTCTGACGGAAAGGAGGCGAAATTCATCCCCAGAAAAAGATTACTGTCGGAACAGCTTTTTTGTCGCTAAAGCTGACGGTAATTGTTGGCGCAAAAACGTAACTCACTCGCGCCAAATTTACCGTCAGATTTTCCGTGGGTATATTCTGCCGGTATAACGGTTAAGTGAAATGTATCGTTTTGGTAACTTACTGGCAGATTAATCTGCCGGTAAATTCGAGATAAAATTCAAATGCGAAACCCTTCTCCCTCACTTTGGCGATTACACACACACACACACACACACTCTCTCTCTCTCGCCGTCGAAGCTGTCACCGTCGTGACCGCCGGAAGCACATCGTCGTTGCCACCACCTGGAGCATCCGATGTCGCCACCTTGCACATAATCGTCAATTTTGCTGCTGCTGCTGTCTGATGAATAGATTTTTTTATAGTAAAAAATTTCACAAATGAAATCTTGTTGAAAGCATAGTTCTAAACTAACAAACAATTCATTCAATCAAATATTTGGTTGTCACAAGTAACAAACCCTATAAAAATAACCAAAGTATTCAAACCTCAGGTCGTTCTCCCTAGGAGTTGCAATAAAGTGTTCTTGTTATTGGTTATGAAGTATGTTTGGAGTTTTTTGAGGTAATAGACAAGAAATATAAATGGCAAAGGAAATAAACTAACAACTAACAAAGCTCTTGGCAAGGTATGAGAACTAGAAGTCCTATCCTCATTATCCCCCTCAATTGTGACAACAATTGTCCATTGCTCCCACTTAGTTAACCTCTAACTATGAAGGAAAGTCAAGTGGATGAATTAAGTTGATTCCACAAGTCCTAGCCTAATCATGATGAAAGACTAGCTTTAGTGGCATTCAAGTTAATTAGCAACTTCTAATTATCAATCAACAAAGGAGTTTGATAACTCAAGAGTCACCAATTACTCTACCTAGGCCAAGAGGAACAAAATCTAACTCATAACTAAAAGAGGCATTTCAACAAACACATAGAAGGCAATAATGGTAAACAACATGAATTGCAAGAATTAAAGAAAGATCTAACTACAAAGGCAATAGATCCATAATAGAAAATCAAAGCAATATGAAAAGATATGGAAATCATAAATTGCATTGAAAGAGAAATAGAGATCTACATAAGAATTCATAAAGCAAAAGGAAAATTGAAGCAAGAGAAGAAGTAGATCTAGATCTAAGAAATTAACCTAAACCTAATCCTAATTCTAGAGAGAAGAGAGAGCTTCTCTCTCTAGAAACTAACTTTTCCTCCAAAACTAAACAAAACTAAACTAATGTGATGTAATGTGTTGATTCCCCTTCAATCCTTGGGTTAAATAGCATCAGAGATGAGTTGGATTTGGGCCTGGGAAGCCCAGAAATCGCCCCTAGTAGATTCACTTTAAGTGGGTCACGTGCGAGCACCGACGCGTGCGCGTGGGTCACGCGTACGCGTCGCTTGACAAATTGCTATCCACACGTACGCGTCATGTACACGTACGCGTCGCCTTGCGACGTCATTTTCCACGCGTGCGCGTCTGCTGCGCGTGCGCGTCGATCTCAGCATCCTAAATCCTTGTTTCTTCATGAGTTCTCCACTTGCATGCTTTTCCTCTCCACCCTTTTGATCCATTCCTAGCCTTTACAATCTGAATTTACTAACAAACATATCAAGGCATCTAGTGGAATCAAAGGTGAATCAAAATTAGCAATTAAGGGCCTAAAAAGCACATTTTCACACTTAAGCACAAATTAGGAGACAATCATGAAACCATGCTATTTCATTGAATAAATGTGGGTAAAAGGTCATAAAATCCCCTAAATTAAGCACAAGATAAATCCTAAAAATGGGGTTTATCAACCTCCCCACACTTAAACCATAGCATGTCCTCATGCTAAATCAAGAAGGAAACAAAGGGTATCAACATTTATTCAATGTAACAACTACTAAATGCATCCTATCTAAATGCAACTATCTATATGAATGCAACTACTTGGCCAAAAGAAATCAACTTCCAAGACAATATATATAAGCACAAGGGCTAATAACAATAGCAATCAAATCAAATCCACAATTGAATTGAGTTATTAAATATTTTTATAAACTGGCAAGAAGAGATGATCATAGGTGAAAATATGTAATTGAGCAATCGAACCCTCACCGGATGTGTATCTGCTCTAGTCACTCAAGTGTTTAGGATTGATTCTCTCAATTCTCCTCTAATCATGCTTTCCAAGATTTGTTCTTCTTCTAACAATTAACAAATATTTCGTGCATGCATACAATTATCATGAGGTCTTTTCATAGGTTGTAATGGGGTTAGGGTCAAAGTAGGATGCATATTTGGTCAAGTGGATTTGAAATTTGAATCCTTGATAAGCTTAGACTTCCCACCTAACATATGACATCCTATACAATTTCAAAGCTAACCTAACTACCCATTTTTCACTTTTTCACACACTCATGCATTTCCTTTTCATTTCACAACACTTATGCATTAATTCTTGTGGAACTTTACTTTGGGGTATTTTGTCCCCTTTTTATTTCTTTCTTTTTCTTTTTCTTTATTTTTCTATTTTTTTCTTTTCTTTCTATTTTTCATATATATATATATATTCTTTTTCTTTATCATTCATTTTTTTTTCTTTTCAAACTAAAATATATACAAGAGCATCAAGGCATATGGTTTTACATTTAATTAAAATATGAGTATATACCCAATTTCCAAATATAGAAACACAAAACAAAAATACCCTTTTCTCTCAACCAATGTCCCAAGTTTCTCCACACTTGAATGACACACACACACTAGCCTAAGCTAATCAAAGATCCAAATTAAAGACATTTATTATTTTTCGCTTTAAGGCTTGTAATGTGCTATAATTAAGAACAAAGTGGGTTAATCGTAGGCTCAAAGTTGGCTAACAAAGGTTGATAAACGGTAGGCTATTTGGGTGAGTAAGCTAATGAAACGATGGCATCAATCATATAAGTGCATGAATACAAGGAATAATGGACATATAGAATTAAACAAATCAAAGATTATAATCATAGGAAGAGAATAATCACACAAGAATGGAAAATAAGTGGTTATAAAATGTAACCACACCATTAGGCTCAAAACTCCCAAGGTTGTGTGTTCTTAGCTCAAAAACATGTTCCACAAGATATATTATTCACGCAAGTTCAATGAAATTTTTACTCAAATCAATTAGGTCGCCCTATAGATAAATTCTTGAAAAATTTCATTATTTTGACTAAGCTTATTATATATATGCAAAATAGGAAATGAAACTAAAAATCCTAAAAGACCTAAAATAAAATGCACAAGTGTTGGGATTATAAATTTGTCACCCAAAAGCGCCGACTGGTCGGATGACCTCCCCACACTTAAAGTTTGCACCGTCCTCGGTGCACTCAAAGATGAGCAAGGGGGTACGGCGACTGCCGAGTTGCTACCTTCAGCTGGTAGATCAACCGGTGCTGCGTGTTCTTTCTTCCGCTTCCGTTTTTGCTTATGGTGCATTAGTCATGAAAAATAAAAAATAACACCGTAAGATGAGAGAATACAAAAGCAAGGAAGCATACATTGTTGGAATGAGGTAAATCACTAGAATTGAGTGAGTGAATAAGTGTGACATTAAAGAAAAGAGTGTGTTAGTCCTAAATTGCGCGCGGTTTAGAACGCACGCACACTAGCATAAAAAGTTTTGTCACATTTACACAAAAGAAGAATTCACTTCATGTATTCTAGTGTGCTTGAAATACTTTAAACTCGTAGGTTAAGACAACCAAACAAGCGATAAAGAAGTATGAAAGTATTCAAGCCAAAAATAACATATGGATGCATATGATCAAGAACACAATGCATTGAGGTAAATACACAACATCCAATATCAAGAAATTGCCTAATCAAAGAAAAGAATTCAAATCACATGGTGGCCAAATCATGCAATTCAAAAAGACTTAGAAAGCTTGAAAGGCAATTCTCGTTCATTTGGTATCCACAAAAGTTAAGCATTAAAAACTCCAACCAAGTAACAATTTGTAACCTCAATCAAGAGAATCTAACAATGACAATTAACAACAATGATGTTAAACTAACATCGCATTAATAATCAGCAGCAAAAGACAGTAAACAAGGTTAATAATCCGACACTATTAATGAAAAATAGAAAATTAAATGAACTAAACAATGAACTATATAAAAGAAATGATTATAAATGGTGTTTGGTAGTGTTGGATGATGGAAAGAGAAGGGAAGGATAAAAGAAGAAGAAAAGAAATGGAAAGGAGAGAAGAAAAGAAGTGTGTGAAAGAAGGCGACTCACGCGTACGCGTGCAATGACGCATGCGCGTGGAGGGGTTGAAATGGATGTGACGCGTACACATGCACATCGATGTGTTATTTTGAGAGCGACGCGTACGCGTACGCCTGGGTTGATTTTTGTGCCTCAGGCACAAAGTTCGCGCGATGTTGGCACAACTCTCGAGAAAATGGCTTGGAAGTGAAATTTTTGCATCCACGCGTATGCGTGGGTGACGCGTGTGCATGGATGGTCGAAAATGCTTGTTTCACGCGTATGCGTGGGGCACGCATACGCGTGGATTGGTGCTCTATTTTTCAAAATTTTTCAATGTTCTTGCACTAAACCAAGCATTCCAAACCTCCAAACAGCTACCAAAACACCATAAAACCTTATTTAACATATTAGACTAGCAAATAAACTCAACTAACCAAAAAAAACATGAAATTACACTAATTCTACCAATATTTATAAAAAAGAAAAAAAAATGAAAAGAGTTTACCATGGTGGGGTGCCTCCCACCTAACACTTTTGTTTATTGTCCTTAAGTTGGACTTATGGGGAGCTCCTCTCAAGGTGGCTTGTGCTTAAATTCTTCTTTGAACTCCCACCAATGCTTGGTTCTCCATTGTGCCCCAAGATTTCTCATGAGTTGCACCAAGTCTTGGTGGAGTTCTTCACAAGCTTGGGGCTCCCAAAGTCGATCCGCTTCTTGTAATCCAGGATCCCACACTTTATTTTCACACCCGTCTTGAAGTTGATCATTATTAGTCCATCCGGGTGGTAAGCAAGATGAATTCTCAATGAAGTGACCAAACATCCTTCTAGACCCATCTAGTTGAGTATTATTCCAACATTTATATTTCATGTGTGATTTGCAACGTCAACCATGAAACATCTTTCTTTTACGCTTCATCCCGCAAAGTGTCCTAAGTTGACCATCCGTTTCAAGCAAGCCATATTCAAGTGGGATAATAAAGCTAATAGAGATGAATTTTACCCACTCAAGTGAAGGAGTAGATGACAACCCAGGTAAAGAGGCTTCTAAGGATCTTGACAAAGCGTATCCATCTCCCGTCCTTCTTCTTATAAGGACTTCCACCTCTTCACAAGATTCCTCAAATGTAATCCTTTGTTCAACAATTTTATCTAAGCCTTTTTCCTTACTCAAATCATAATTGGGAGGATGAGAAAAATTTACCTCCACAACGCTTTCAAATCCACTAGGGGAAGGTTCTTTATGCTCAAAGGATTCTTCACCACTAAGACTTGATGCTTGATCTTCATTGCCAAGGGAACTCAACTCTTGCTCTATCCTGTCCAATTTTTCATATGGAATATGCCTTGGAGGTTGTGCACATTCCCCCTTAGCATCAAATTCAATCATTTTGGAGGGGTTTTCTTCAAATCTAGGTTCCCATGGAGGTTCTGCATCTCCTAAGTCTTCAACCACTTCTTTCTTTTCTTCAACAATTATAGCTTCCTCTAATTGTTCCAACACAAAGCAATATTTCTCATCATCCAATCTCTCCTTCATGCTATGCTCTTCCTTGGATTCTTCACATGTAGCCATGGGAGTTCCTTGAGTGTCCAAGCATTGGGATGCTAACCGGTTTACCACCTCATCTAAGGCGGCCGTGAAATTTTGTATATCCCTTTTCATCTCCGCTTGCCCTTGAAGAAGAACACCAAGGATGTCATCCAT
Source organism: Arachis ipaensis (assembly GCF_000816755.2). Classification (NCBI taxonomy): domain Eukaryota; kingdom Viridiplantae; phylum Streptophyta; class Magnoliopsida; order Fabales; family Fabaceae; genus Arachis; species Arachis ipaensis. The sequence continues at coordinate 111,584,538 of NC_029785.2, read as the reverse complement.
TGGAGCTTGGGGTGGATGAGAGGGTTCATTATATCGGAGGAAGGGTTCATAATAAGAAGGTGGTTCATCATAGTAAGGATGTGGTGGTTCCATGTTCTCCATTTGTTCTTCTTGTTGCTCAACACACTCCAATCCATTGTTCTCAAGTTGAGATTCTACAATCCCCTTCAAACTACCCTCTTCGGTTGCTCTCCCGCAATCATCTGTGGACATGTGGTATGAGTCCCATGCATCTAACTTTTGACGGACTATTGCTTGAAGCCGATCCATGATTTCCTTGAGAGATGGACATTGATATTCTTCCATGGAGAGTTGTGGTAGGAGATAGAATTCATCTTGAGGTTAAAAATTTGCACACATTGGAGGTGGTCATCTTGGTCATAGTATGGAGGAGGTGGTTCTTGGAAGTATTGAGGTTGGAATGGCAGTGATTCTATATGTGGCTCATATGGCTCAAAAGGTGGTTGGTATGGTGGATATGGGTTAGGGTCATATAGAGGTGTTTGGTAAAAAGGGGCTTGGGAGTGTGGTTGAGGATTATGTTGAGGATATGGCTCATAGGCATATGGTGGTGGTTTTTGAAATTCACAAGGAGATTCACCATAACCATTAGATTGATATGTATCATAGAAGGGCTCTTGTTCATAGTACATTAGTGGTGGTTGTTGCCAAGAGAATTGATCATATACATATGGCTCCTCCCACCTTTGAGTGTCCCATCCTTGATGCACATCTTCATTGTAGCTCCCACTTCCTACAACATAGTGAGAACCAAACTCATAGCCAAAGTGAGAATTCATAGTAGCAAGAGAAAATTACAACAAAAACTAGTAACAAATAAAGGGAACAAACTCCTACAACTACCAAAAACTAACAAAGAAGCAAAAGGCAAACATATTCACAATATTCACATATATACATTAACCAATAATAAGGCACACAATTGCAACTTCCCGGCAACGGCGCCATTTTTATGAATAGATTTTTTGATGGTAAAGAATTTCACAAATGAAATCTCGTTGCAAGCATAGTTCTAAACTAACAAACAATTCATTCATTCAAACATTTGGTTGTCACAAGTAACAAACCCCTATAAAAATAACCAAAGTATTCAAACCTCGGGTCGTTCTCCCTAGGAGTTGCAATAAAGTGTTCTTGTTATTGGTTATGAAGTATGTTTGGGGTTTTTTGAGGTAATAGACAAGAAATATAAATGGCAAAGAAGATAAACTAACAACTAACAAAGCTCTTGGCAAGGTATGAGAACTAGAAGTTCTATCCTCATTATCCCCCTCAATTGTGACAACAATTGTCCATTGCTTCCACTTAGTTAACCTCTAACTATGAAGGAAAGTCAAGTGGATGAATTAACTTGATTCCACAAGTCCTAGCCTAATCATGATGAAAGACTAGCTTTAGTGGCATTCAAGTTAATTAGCAACTTCTAATTATCAATCAATAAAGGAGTTTGATAACTCAAGAGTCCCCAATTACTCTACCTAGGCCAAGAGGAACAAAATCTAACTCATAACTCAAGAGTCACCAATTGGCATTGTTTTTGCATAGTTTTTAGTATGTTTTAGTTACTTTTTAGTATATTTTTATTATTTTTAAATAAAAATCATATTTCTGGACTTTACTATGAGTTTGTGTGTTTTTCTATGATTTCAGGTCATTTCTGGCTGAAATTGAGGGACTTGAGCAAAAATCTGATTCAGATGTTGAAAAAGGACTGCAGATGCTATTGGATTTTGACCTCCCTGCACTCGAAATGGATTTTCTGGAGCTACAAAAACCTAATTGGCGCCCTCTTAGTTGCGTTGGAAAGTAGACATCTAGGGCTTTCCAGCAATATATAATATTCTATACTTTTCCCGAGTTTTGACGATGCAAAACTGGCGTTCAAACGCCAACTTCCTGCCCTATTCTGGAGTTAAACGCCAGAAACAGGTTGCAAATCAGAGTAACGCCAGAAACAGGCTACAACCTGGTGTTTAACTCCAAAAAGAGTCTCTACACATGAAAGCTCAATGCTCAGCCCAAGCACACACCAAGTGGGCCCGGAAGTGGATTTCTACATCATTTACTTATCTTATGTAACCCTAGCTACTAGTTTAGTATAAAAACTACTTTTAGTGATTTATTTTATATCTCTGGTTAGTCTTTGAATAATTTTATGTTCAGTGATCACGTTTAGGGGGCTGGCCATTCGGCCATGCCTGGACCTTCATCACTTATGTATTTTCAACAGTAGAGTTTCTACACCTCATAGATTAAAGTGTGGAACTCTGCTGTTCCTCATGAATTAATGCAAAGTACTATTGTTTTATTATTCAATTCAAGCTTATTCATATTCTAAGATATTCGCTTGCACTTCAACATGATGAATATGATGATCCGTGACACTCATCACTATTCTCAACCTATGAACGCGTGCCTGACAACTACTTCCATCCTATCCTAGATTGAGCGTGTATCTCTTAGCCTCCATTCCGAAAGATCGGAGTCTTCGTGGTATAAGCTAGAATTATTGGCGGCCATTCCTGAGATCCGGAAAGTCTAAACCTTGTCTGTGGTATTCCGAGTAGGATCTGTGAAGGGATGACTGTGACGAGCTTCAAACTCGCGAGTGTTGGGCGTAGTGACAGACGCAAAAGGATTAATGGATCCTATTTCAACATGATTGAGAACCGACAGATGATTAGCCATGCGGTGACAGCGCATTTGGACCATTTTCACTAAGAGAACGGGAAGTAGCCATTGACAACGGTGATGCCCAACATACAGCTTGCCATGGAAAAGGAGTATGAATGATTGAATGAAGACAGTAGGAAAGCAGAGATTCAGAAGGACCAAAGCATCTCCATACGCTTATCTGAAATTCTCACCAATGAATTACATAAGTATCTGATGAGCGGATAATTTATACGCTTTTTGGCATTATTTTTAGTATGTTTTCAGTATATTTTAATTAGTTTTTATTATATTTTTTTTAGTTTTTACATAAAAATCACTCTTCTGGACTTGACTATGAGTTTGTGTGTTTTTCTGTGATTTTAGGTATTTTCTGGCTGAAATTGAGGGACCTGAGCAAAAATATGATTCAGAGGCTGAAAAAGGACTGCAGATGCTGTTGGATTCTGACCTCTGTGCACTCAAAGTGGATTTTCTGAAGCTACAGAAGCCCAATTGGCGCGCTCTCAATTGCGTTAAAAATTAGACATCCTGGGCTTTCCAGCAATATATAATACACTACTAGAAATAAGGCTTTTTCGGACGAATTTGAGACGAAATTGAAATAAATTTCGAACAAATTATAGACAAATTTTTTCTTTCAAACAAAATTGGGACGGATTTTTTTTGTCCCAAAAAGCCTTGTTGCTAATTTAAATTTTGTCTGAAATTTCGTCCGAAATTTTTTCAGACGATTTTGTGACAGATTTCGGAATAAGAGAACATTGCAAAAATAATAAGAATAAGACTATAAATAAACTATTTTTATCTTACCATTCTGCGTGCATGTTCACCAATAGATATGGAACCACCAGTATGCATAGAACTTCCAGCATTTGATGCTCGATTCACAGTATTTGCTGCTGACCAGTTCTTAAATTTTGAATCTGTAGCAAAATAATGTAATAGTTGACGCCAAACGGGTTCAGGAATATATTTTGGTACATGGTTAGGGTCTTTTGAATAATTGCGTCTCTTCTGATTCATCAATGATCTTAATCGATTACTCCCTTTAATCTCAAAAATTTGACGAATTCTTGCATTGTGTTGAGGTTCCCACATACAATTTTTCTATAAAAGAAAACAAACATATACATTGAATTACCCACTATGTATAATATCAAAATAACAAAAAAAATGATAATAAATACTAATTGACTTTATATAGTTTTAAATATTGTTAAAATTAAGGTCCTTTTTTTCTATATATATATTATACTTATATTCCACTACTGCTCATAACTACTCCATTGTACAAGTGCAAATTCCATATTGAAGCCAAAGAATAATATGAAATAATGCAATAAGGAACTATTATTGCTCACAACTATATTAGATAATTCTTATCAATATTTATTACTTATATACATAGATAAACTAATAATAATATGATGAATGCAATCAAGAAAAGAAAGTCTCATATTTATAAAAGACTATAGATTCAAAACCGGATGAATAAAGTATAAAATTATTGTACAAACAACTCATAATTTGTGAATTTAATATGATTTAATAACAAAACTCTTTTTATTTTTAATAAATTTAAAGAATATTTTTTATTCAACAACTTAATAATTTATAGTTCTTCTATGTGTTCCTAATATGTTGTTTTTTCTTATAAAAGAAAAAGATAAACACAACTAAAAAGATAAATTCTTCCTAAACTTTTACAGAAAATATTTATCATTTGTACTCTGCCACTCTCTCCATTTCAAACTTCATCTCAATGGATTCTTAAACATTCTTTTTGGCATATAATATTTTTGGCATAAATTATCTCTAACTTGCTCTCCATTTCAATACATTTCAAGACCTTTTGGCATAAATAAAATTATTTGTGCCACTTGCCAATTTCAATTCAAGTTCAGAAATTTTTACACTTACAGTATCAGACTAAAAAAAGAAGATAAGCGTGCAAAAGAATGAAGAATTCATATGTAACAATTATTGAGGGACAATTATAGTTTTAGGACTCATACCACAGAAAATCAACAGTTGACAATAGATAAGCGTGCAAAAGAATGAAGAATTCATATGTAAGGTACTACATTTTTCTTACAGGTTTATCTACATAAGTATCATAAAAGCAGTTAACACAGTTGAAAACATGATACATTGATAGCAGGAAAGCCATTTGTGACAAAAGCTCTTAATAAAACCATCAATTTGAAGCTTCGGAAATACAAAACTTATGATTCAGTCTGGTCATAGCAATTATAGTTTCATTGAAGTATCATAATAAATTAATAACAAATCATAAATAAAATAAAATAGACATTTACAATTTTTGAAAGCAAAACTTCAAAAGAATCCAGGGAGCTGGTTTCTCTTTACTGAAAGCAAAACTTCAAAAAAAACACATTCATTCACCATAAGATACGAAACAAAATAAAATAAAATAAAAGCATGTATAGATCGGTGGAGCATTCCTCCTCTATGGAAGACACCCCACTCACGTTTTTATTTTTCTTATTGCGTTATGTTCAGAGAGGTACTATCTTCTTCCTGGTCTTTCTTTATCTCTGCGTTCTTTCTTTCTCTTTCTTTCAGGTATTCTCTCCTTTTTGTAGAATTTTTTATTGGACTTCATAATTCCTTCCTTCTTATCGTTCTTACTTCAATACCATTTTAACTTTGTATTATATTATTTGATTTGTAATAAAAATAATGACAAAAATAATTAATTCTTAAAACTTTTGAAAATATTATCAAAGGTAAAATTGATCTTTTAAAATGCTAAAAAATAATTTATAAGTTATAATTGATTTTATATAATTTAAAGAAAAATCAGTTTTTAGATAAAAAAATTGGTTTTCTAAATATTTAATAGATTTTTATGTGTAAAAACTATTTTTTTTCATGTAAAAACGAATTCTTTTTTAATACTGATTTTTTATTTAAAATTAGTTTGGCTTATTAACCTAAACAAATTTTTTTATTAATCAAACTCAGATTTATTTTTTTGTTAATCTTAACCATATGTATTGCTACATATAAATATTAAAAGAGGATTTTGCATATCAAGAAGATGGCACAAATCAATCTAACAATCATATCTCAAATGATATTGACATTACTGTTGATTTACTGGATACCAATAGTACAAGATATGAAGAAGAAGAAGAAGATGATGATGATGATGATGATGATGATGATGATGATGATGATGAGCCACTTGGGGATGAAGACGAAGATATGGATGAGGATGAGAACGAGGACGAGGACGACGACGAGAACAATGAGGATGAAAAAAAAGCCCGATTTCTAGTAGTGATAGTTCATACTTTGCCCGAGATTTGATGGTCCAAACAGGTGTTCTAAGTCAGCTCAAGAATTCTGGCGTTTAACTCCCAAACTGGCACAAAAGCTGGAGTTAAACGCCCAAACTGGCACAAAAGCTGGCGTTTAACTCCAAGAAAAGTCTCTACGCATGGAAGCTTCAATGCTCAGCCTAAGCACACACCAAGTAGGCCCGGAAGAAGATTTCTGCATTAATTACTGATTTCTGTAACCCTAGGCTACTAGTTTTCTAAAAATAGGACCTTTTGCTATTGTATTTTCATCTTTGATAAGTCTTATGCTATCTTAGACACGTTTAGAGGCTGGCCATTCGGCCATGCCTAGACCTTGTTCTTATGTATTTTCAACGGTGGAGTTTCTACACACCATAGATTAAGGTGTGGAGCTCTGCTGTTCTTCATGAATTAATACAAGTACTATTATTTTTCTATTCAACTCAAGTCTATTTCTTCTCCAATATATTCATTCGTTCTTCAACTTGATGAATGTGATGATCCGTGACACTCATCATCATTCTCATCTATGAACGCGTGACTGACAACCACTTCCGTTCTACATGCAAACAAGCTTGAATGCATATCTCTTGGGTTTCTAATCTAAGATTGGAATCTTCGTGGTATAGGCTAGAATTATTGGCGGCCATTCCTGAGATCCGGAAAGTCTAAACTTTGTCTGTGGTATTTCGAGTAGGATCTGGGAAGGGATAACTGTGACGAGCTTCAAACTCGCGATTGTGGGGCGTGTGACAGACGCAAAAGTATCAATAGATCCTATTCCGACATGATCGAGAACCGACAGCTGATTAGCCGATGTTGTGACAGAGCATTAGGACCATTTTCACTGAGAGGACAGGATGTAGCCATTGACAACGGTGATGCCCAACATAAAGCTTTTTAAAATGATAAAACCAAAAATATTTTATGTTTCTTGTTTGAGTCTATTGTCTAATTTTAAGTTTGGTGTCAATTGCATGTCTTTATCCTTCTAATTTTCGAAAATATTGTTCTCCATTGATCTTCATGTTATTCTTGATGATTTCATTGCTCTGATCTTCAAATTCTCTTGTTTTGTAGGTTTTGTTGTTTCTTATATGCATTTTTACATTGTTATAGTCCTTAGTATACAAACTTTTAAGTTTGGTGTCTTACATGCATTGTTTATTTGATCTTAGTTGCATTTTTATTGATTTCCATCATCAAAAATTCAAAAATATTTTTTAAAACTATGTCTTTTCAAGTCAATAATACAGAGAATTGAAGATTCAGAACATTCAGCAGAGGAATCAAACAGAAAAAGCTGGGCGTTCAAAACGCCCAGTGAAGAAGGAAAACTGGCGTTTAAACGCCAACCAGGGTACCTGGCTGGGCATTTAACGCCCAAAAAGGTAGAGATTTGGGCATTAAACGCTAGAATGGGCACCATTCTGGGCGTTTAATGCCAGGATGACACTAGAGGGAAGATTTTGTTTTTAATTCACATTTTTTTCAAGTTTTCATAATTTTTCAAAATCAAATATCACTTGATTTCTTTCTCAATCTTAGTTTTCGAAAACCAATTACCAAATTTTCAAAATCTCTTACTTTAATTTCGAAAATTTCTTCCCCTCTTCTCCACCTCCTCCTTCTATTCTTCTTTTCTTCTGACACTTCAAGGAATCTCTATACTGTGACATAGAGGATTTCCTACTTTCTTGTTCTCTTCTCTTTTATATGAGCAGGAACAAAGATAAAGGCATACTTGTTCAAGCAGATCCTGAACCTGAAAGGATCTTGAAGAGAAAGCTAAGAGAAGCTAAAGAACAATTCTCTTTAGAGGGCCTAACAGAGCTCTTCAAAGAAGAAGAAACTATGGCAGCCGAAAACAACAACAATGCCAACAATGCAAGGAAGGTGCTTGGTGACTTTACTGCACCTACTCCTGATTTCTATGGGAGAAGCATCTCTATCCCTGCCATTGGAGCAAACAACTTTGAGCTTAAGCCTCAATTAGTTTCTCTAATGCAACAGAATTGCAAGTTTTATGGACTTCCATTGGAAGATCCTCATCAGTTCTTGGCTGGATTCTTGCAAATCTGTGACACTGTCAAGACCAATGGGGTTGACCCTGAAGTCTACAGATTTATGCTCTTTCCTTTTGCTGTAAGAGACAGAGCTAGAACATGGTTGGATTCACAACCTAAGGAAAGCCTGAACTCTTGGGAAAAGCTTGTCAATGCCTTCTTGGAAAAGTTCTTTCCACCTCAAAAATTGAGCAAGCTTAGAGTGGAAGTCCAAACCTTCAGATAGAAGGAAGGAGAATCCCTCTATGAAGCATGGGAAAGATACAAGCAATTGATCAGAAGATGTCCTTCTGACATGCTTTCTGAATGGAGCATCATAGGAATCTTCTATGATGGTCTGTCTGAACTATCCAAGATGTCATTGGATAGCTCTGCTGGAGGATCTCTTCATCTGAAGAAGACGCCTGCAGAAGCTTAAGAACCCATTGAAATGGTTGCAAATAACCAATCCATGTACACCTCTGAAAGGAATCCTGTGAATAATGGGTCAACTCAGAAGAAAGGAGTTCTTGAGATTGATACTCTGAATGCCATATTGGCTCAGAATAAAATATTGACCCAACAAGTCAATATGATTTCTCAGAGTCTGTCTGAAATGCAAGCAGCAACAGGCAGTACTAAGGAAGCTTCCTCTGAAGAAGAAGCTTATGATCCTGAGAACCCAGCAATGGAAGAGGTAAATTACATGGGAGAACCCTATGGAAACACCTATAATCCTTCATGGAGAAATCATCCAAATCTCTCATGGAAGGATCAACAGAGACCTCAACAAAGTTTCAACAACAATAATGGTGGAAGAAACAGGTTTAGCAATAGCAAGCCTTTTCCATCATCTTCTCAGCAACAAACAGAGAATTCTAAGCAGTGCCACTCTGACTTAACAACCATTGTCTCTGATCTAATCAAAACCACTCAAAGTTTCATGACTGAAACAAGGTCCTCCATTAGAAGTTTGGAGGCACAAGTGGGTCATCTGAGTAAGAAAATTACTGAACTCCCTCCTAGCACTCTCCCTAGCAATACAGAAGAGAATCCAAAAAGAGAGTGCAAGGCCATAACCACATCTCACATGGCCAAACATGGAGAGGAGGAAGAGGCAGTGATTCCCACTGAGGAAGACCTCAATGGATGCCCACTAACCTCCATGGAGTTCCCTAAAGAGGAACCATGGGAATCTGAGACTCACGCTGAGACCATAGAGATTCCGTTAAATTTACTTTTGCCATTCATGAGCTCTGATGAGTATTCTTCCTCTGAAGAGGATGAAGATGTTACTAAAGAGCAAGTTGCTAAGTACCTTGGAGCAATCATGAAGCTAAATGCCAAGTTGTTTGGTAATGAGACTTGGGAGGATGAACCTCCATTGCTCATCAAAGAACTGGATGACTTGACTAGACAGAGATTACCTCAAAAGAGACAGGACCCTGGAAAGTTCTCAATCCCTTGTACCATAGGCACCATGACCTTTGAGAAGGCTCTGTATGACCTAGGGTCAAGCATAAACCTTATGCATCTCTCTGTAATGGAGAAGCTAGGGATCATTGAGGTACAAGCTACAAGAATCTCACTAGAGATGGCAGACAATTCAAAGAAACAGGCTTATGGACTTGTAGAGGATGTCTTGGTAAAGGTTGAAGCCCATTACATCCCTGCTGATTTCATAATCCTAGAAACTGGGAAGTGTATGGATGAATCCATCATCCTTGGCAGACCCTTCCTAGCCACAGCAAAGGCTGTGATTGATGTTGACAAAAGAGAATTGATCATTCAAGTGAATGAAGACTCCCTTGTGTTTAAAGCTCAAGGATATCCCTCTGTAACCATGGAGAGGAAGCATGAAGAGCTTCTCTCAATACTGAGTCAAACAGAGCCCCCACAGTCAAACTCTAAGTTTGGTGTTGGGAGGCCACAACCAAACTCTAAGTTTGGTGTTGAACCCCCACATTCAAACTCTAAGTTTGGTGTTGGGAGGTTCCAACATTGCTCTGAACATCTGTGAGGCTCCATGAGAGCCCATTGTCAAGCTATTGACATTAAAGAAGCGCTTGTTGGGAGGCAACCCAATCGTTACTATTCTATGATAATTTTCTATTTTTTATTGTTATTTTATATTTTCTGTAGGTTGATGATCATGTGAAGTCACAAAAACAATTGAAAAAGTAAAAACAAAGTGAAAAACAGAATGAAAAATAGAACACCCTAGAGGAGATAGTTACTGGCATTTAAACGCCAGTAAAGGTAGTAGAATGGGCGTTAAACGCCCAGTCTGGCACCATTCTGGGCGTTTAACGCCAGAAAAGGGCACCAGACTGGCGTTTAACGCCAGGAATGGGCAAGAAGCTGGCGTTAAACGCCAGGATTGGCAGAAAGGGGCGTTTTGCATGCCACTTGGTGCAGGGATGAGATATCCTTGACACCTCAGGATCTGTGGACCCCACAGGATCCCCACTTAGCCCACCACTTTCTCTTCTTCACCCATTCACCAATCACCTCAATACCTCTTCCCCAAAAACCCTTCACCTATCAAATCCCACCATTCTCTTCACCACTCACATCCATCCTTCATAAAACCCCACCTACCTCACCATCCAAATTCAAACCACTTTCCCTCCCAAACTCACCCATAATGGCCGAACCATACACACCCCTCTCACTCCTATATAAATCCATCTTCACTCCTTCATTTTCACACAACCTAAACACCACTTCTCCCCCTTGGCCGAAACACAAAGCCCACTCCATCTCCTCTATTTCTTCTTCTTCTACTCTCTTCTTTCTTCTTTTGCTTGAGGACGAGCAACCTTATAAGTTTGGTGTGGTAAAAGCTAAAGCTTTTTGTTTTTCCATAACCATTTATGGCACCAAAGGCCGAAGAAACCTCTAGAAAGAGGAAAGGGAAGGCAAAAGCTTCCACTTCCGAGTCATGGGAGATGGAGAGATTCCTCTCAAGGGTGCATCAAGACCACTTCTATGAAGTTATGGCCAAGAAGAAAGTGATCCCCGAGGTCCCTTTTAAGCTCAAAAAGGGCGAATATCCGGAGATCCGACATGAGATTCTAAGAAGAGGTTGGGAAGTTCTCACCAACCCCATTCAACAAATCAAAATCTTAATGGTTCAAGAGTTCTATGCCAATGCATGGATCACCAAGAACCATGATCAAAGTGTGAACCCGGACCCTAAGAATTGGCTTACAATGGTTCGGGGAAATTACTTAGATTTTAGTCCGAAAAATGTAAGGTTGGCATTCAACTTGCCTATGATGCAAGGAGATGCACACCCCTACACTAGAAGGGTCAACTTTGATCAAAGGTTAGACCAAGTCCTCATGGACATATGTGAAGAGGGCGCTCAATGGAAGAGTGATTCAAGAGGAAAGCCGGTTCAACTAAGAAGGCATGACCTCAAGCCCGTGGCTAGGGGATGGTTGGAGTTCATCCAACACTCAATCATTCCTACTAGTAACCGATCTGAAGTTACTATAGACCGGGCTATCATGATTCATAGCATCATGATTAGAGAGGAAGTAGAAGTTCATGAGGTTATATCCCAAGAACTCTACAAGGTAGCGGACAAGTCCTCTACTGTGGCAAGGTTAGCCTTCCCTCATCTCATTTGTCACCTCTGTAATTCAGCTGGAATTGACATAGAGGAAGACATCCTCATTGATAAGGACAAGCCCATCACTAAGAAAATGATGGAGCAAGTGAGAGAACCTCACCAAGAGCATGAGGAATTTTCTCATCATGAAATCCCTGAGATGCCTCAAGGGATGCATTTTTCTCCATAAAACTATTGGGAGCAAATCAACACCTCCCTAGGAGAATTAAGTTCCAACATGGGACAACTAAGGGTGGAGCACCAAGAGCATTCCATCATCCTCCATGAAATTAGAGAAGATCAAAGAACCATGAGAGAGGAGCAACAAAGGCAAGGAAGAGACATTGAGGAGCTCAAGCACTCCATAAGATCTTCAAGAGGAAGAACAAGCCGCCATCACTAAGGTGGACTCGTTCTTTAACTTCCTTATTCTTTATTTTCCTGTTTTTCGAAAATTATGCTTTATGTTTATCTATGTTTGTGTCTTTATTACATGATCATTAGTGTCTATGCCTTAAAGCTATGAAAATGAATCTATCACCTTTCTTAAATGAAAAATGTTTTTAATTGAAAAAGAAAAAGAAGTGCATGAATTTCAAATTTTAAAACAGTTTAATTAT
>NC_029785.2:111566825-111571527 GCF_000816755.2 Arachis ipaensis | reverse complement strand
AAAAGCAAGCAGAAAAAGCCAATACCCCTTTAAACCAAAAGGCAAGGGTGATAAAAAGGATCCAAGGCTTTGAGCATCAGTGGAAAGGAGGGCCCACAGGAATAAAATCCTGGCCTAAGCGGCTAAACCAAGCTGTCCCTAACCATGTGCTTGTGGTGTGAAGGTGTCAAGTGAAAACTTGAGACTAGGCGGTTAAAGTCGCGTCCAAAGGAAAAAGAAGAGTGTGCTTAAGAACCATGGACACCTCTAATTGGGGACTCTAGCAAAGCTGAGTCACAATCTGAAAAGGTTCACCCACTTATGTGTCTGTGGCATTTATGTATCCGGTGGTAATACTGGAAAACAAAGTGCTTAGGGCCACGGCCAAGACTCATAAAGTAGTTGTGTTCAAGAATCAACATACTTAACTAGGAGAATTAAGAACACTATCTGGATTCTGAGTTCCTATAGATGCCAATCATTCTGAACTTCAAGGGATAAAGTGAGATGCCAAAACTGTTCAGAGGCAAAAAGCTAAAGGCCCCGCTCATCTAATTAATACTGATCTTCATAGATGTTTTTGGAATTCATTGTATATTCTCTTCTTTTTATCCTATTTGATTTTCAGTTGCTTGGGGACAAGCAACAATCTAAGTTTGGTGTTGTGATGAGCGGATAATTTATACGCTTTTTGGCATTGTTTTTAGTATGTTTTCAGTATATTTTAATTAGTTTTTATTATATTTTTATTAGTTTTTAAATAAAAATCACTCTTCTGGACTTTACTATGAATTTTTGTATTTTTCTGTGATTTTAGGTATTTTCTGGCTGAAATTGAGGGACTTGAGCAAAAATCTGATTCAGAGGCTGAAAAAGGACTGCAGATGCTGTTGGATTCTGACCTCCCTGCACTCAAAGTGAATTTTCTGGAGCTACAGAAGCCTAATTGGTGCGCTTTTAATTGCGTTGGAAAGTAGACATCCTGGGCTTTCTAGCAATATATAATAGTCCATACTTTGCCCGAGATTTGATGGTCCAAACAGGCATTCCAAGTCAGCTCAAGAATTCTGGCGTTTAACTCCCAAACTGGCACAAAAGCTAGAGTTAAACGCCCAAACTGGTACAAAAGCTGGCGTTTAACTCCAAGAAAAGTCTCTACGCATGGAAGCTTCAATGCTCAGCCCAAGCACACACCAAGTGGGCCCGGAAGAAGATTTCTGCATTAATTACTGATTTCTGTAACTCTAGGCTACTAGTTATTTATAAATAGGACCTTTTACTATTGTATTTTCATCTTTGATAAGTCTTATGCTATCTTAGACACGTTTGGAGGCTGGCCATTCGGTCATGCCTAGACCTTGTTCTTATGTATTTTCAACGGTGGAGTTTCTACACACCATAGATTAAGGTGTGGAGCTCTGCTGTTCTTCATGAATTAATACAAGTACTATTGTTTTTCTATTCAACTCAAGTCTATTTCTTCTCCAAGATATTCATTCGTTCTTTAACTTGATGAATGTGATGATCCGTGACACTCATCATCATTCTCACCTATAAACACGTGACTGACAACCACTTCCGTTCTACATGCAAACAAGCTTGAATGCATATCTCTTGGGTTTCTAATCTAAGATTGGAACCTTCATGGTATAGGTTAGAATTATTGGCGGCGATTCCTGAGATCTGGAAAGCCTAAACCTTGTCTGTGGTATTCCGAGTAGGATCTGGAAAGGGATGACTGTGACGAGCTTCAAACTCGCGATTGTGGGGCGTGTGACAGACGCAAAAGGATCAATGGATCCTATTCCGACATGATCGAGAACCGACAGCTGATTAGCCGATGTTGTGACAGAGCATCAGGACCATTTTCACTGAGAGGACGGGATGTAGTCATTGACAACGGTGATGCCCAACATAAAGCTTGCCATGGAAAGGAGTATGAATGATTGGAATAAGGCAATAGGAAAGCAGAAGTTCAAGGGGAACAAAGCATCTTCATACACTTATCTGAAATCCACCAATGAATTACATAAGTATCTCTATCTTTATTTTATGTTTATTTTCATCACCTTAAGCTCCATAACCATTTGAAGCCGCCTGACTGAGATTTACAAGATGACCATAGCTTGCTTCAAGCCGACAATCTCCGTGGGATCGACCCTTACTCACGTAAGATTTATTACTTGGACGACCCAGTACACTTGCTGGTTAGTTGTGCGGAATTGTGACAAAGTGTGATTCACGTTTAAGAGCTCCAAGTCCTTTGGCGCCATTGTTGATGATCATAATTTCGTGCACCAGTATTTCTATCTTATTTTATATTTTAATTATGTTTTAAATATCAAAATCCCATAACCATTTGAATCTGCCTGACTGAGATTTACAAGATGACCATAGCTTGCTTCAAGCCGACAATCTCCGTGGGATCGACCCTTACTCACGTAAGGTTTATTACTTGGACGACCCAGTGCACTTGCTGGTTAGTTGTTCGGAGTTGTGAAAAATAATTGAGATTATGAATGTGCGTACCAAGTTTTTGGTGCCGTTGCTGGGGAATGAACAATCACGATTTCGTGCACCAAGTTTTTGGCGCCGTTGCCGGGGATTGTTCGAGTTTGGGCAACGGACGGTTCATCTTGTTGCTCAGATTAGGTAATTTTATTTTTATTTTTAAGTTTTTATTTTTTAAAGCTTTTATTTTCAAAAAAAAATTTCAAAAAAAAAGAGAGAAATTTTATTTTGTTCTTCAGAATTTTTTAAGAATGAATTCTAGAGTTTCATGATGATTTGTTGAAGTCTGGCTGGCTGTGAAGCCATGTCTAATTCTTTTGGACCGAGGTTTCAACTTATCATCACAAGAGCCCTTCGACTCCCATCTGATCAGCTGTTGTATGCCTGATTTGTATGCTGAAGCTTGGCTGGCCATTGGCCATGTCTAGTGTTTTGGACCGGAGCTTTCACTGAAAGCTTGGCTGGCTAGTAAGCCATGTCTAATTCCTGGACCGGAGCTTTAAACTAACATTGCATGATTCCTGGAATTATTATTAAAAATTTTGGAATCCTTATTTTCTTTTTCAAAATTAATTTTCAAAAAATCAAAAAAATTTTTTTTAATAAAATCATAAAACCAAAAATAATTGTGTTTCTTGTTTGAGTCTAGAGTCAAATTGTAAGTTTGGTGTCAATTGCATCTTTTTAACTTTTCTTTAAATTTTCAAAAACTCATGCATGATGTTCTTTATAATCTTCAAGTTGTTCTTGATGATTTTCCTTATTTGATTTTTGCATTTTCTTGTTTTGTGTCTTTTCTTGTTTTTCATATGCATTTTTAATTTGTTAGTGTCTAAACATTGAAAATTTCTAAGTTTGGTGTGTTTCATGTTTCTCTTTTCTTAAAAATTTTCAAAAATAAAGTTCTTGGTGTTCATCTTGACATTCAAAGTGTTCTTGGTGTTCATCTTGACATTCAAAGTGTTCTTGCATGCATCGTGTGTTTTGATTCATAATTTTCATGTTTGGAGTCTTTTTGTTGTTTTTCTCTTTCTTCATTAAAATTTCAAAAATTAAAAAAATATCTTTCCCTTATTTCACTCATAATTTTCGAAAATTTGGTTTGATTTAGTCAAAAGTTTTAAAAATCTAGTTGTTTCTTATGAGTCAAGTCAAATTTTCAATTTAAAAATCCTATCTTTTCAAAACTTTTTCAAAAATAAGATCTTTTTTCATCTTTCTTTTATGATTTTCGAAAATTTTAAAAATGATTTTCAAAATCTTTTTCTTAATTTCATTTCATAATTTCAAAATCTTTACTAACAATTAATGTGATTGATTCAAAAATTTTAAAGTTTGTTACTTGCCTATTAAGAAAGGTTCAATCTTTAAATTTTAGAATCATATCTTTTAGTTTCTTGTTAGTCAAGTAATCAACTTTAATTTTC
This sequence comes from Arachis ipaensis, assembly GCF_000816755.2. NCBI lineage: Eukaryota > Viridiplantae > Streptophyta > Magnoliopsida > Fabales > Fabaceae > Arachis > Arachis ipaensis. The sequence continues at coordinate 111,567,610 of NC_029785.2, read as the reverse complement.
AAAATCAAATTTTTTTAAATTTCTTTTTCAAATCTTTTTCAAAATGATTTTCAATAATATCTTTTCCAAAATCAATTTCAAAATCTTTTCTAACTTCTTATCTTTTCAAAATTGATTTTCAAATCTTTTTTCAATTAACTACTTGACTTTTTGTTTGTTTTACTATTTCTTATCTTTTTCAAAACCACCTAACTAATTTTCTCTCTCTAATTTTTGAAAACTCCTCCCTTCTTTTTCAAAACTCCTTTTTAATTAACTAATTATTTTAAATTTTAATTTTAATTTTATTTCTTCTCTTAAAATTCGAATACTAACTAATATTTAAAATAAAAACAAAAATATTTTTATTTTATTTTATTTAATTTTCAAATTCTCCCCCCTCTCATCTCTTTCTATTTATTTATTTATCTACTAACACTTCTCTTCTACTCAAAATTTGAACCCCCTCTTCCTCTCTGTGTTCGAATTTTTCTCTTCTCCTTCTTCTATTCTTCTCTTCTTCTACTCACATAAAGGAATCTCTATACTGTGACATAGAGGATTCCTCTTCTTTTCTGTTCTCTTCTTTTTCATATGAGCAGGAACATGGATAAAGACATTCTTATTGAAGCTGATCCTGAACCTGAAAGGACTCTTAAAAGGAAACTAAGAGAAGCTAAAGCACAACCATCTGGAGAGAACCTGACAGAAATTTTGGAAAAAGAAGGAGACATGGCCGAACCAAATAACAATGTCAACAATGCAAGGAAGGTGCTTGGTGACTTCATTGCACCCTCTGCTGACTT
>NC_029785.2:111562197-111565825 GCF_000816755.2 Arachis ipaensis | reverse complement strand
TTCTTTTTCAAAACTCCTTTTTAATTAACTAATTATTTTAAATTTTAATTTTAATTTTATTTCTTCTCTGAAAATTCGAATACTAACTAATATTTATTTTTTCAAAACTCCTTTTTAATTAACTAATTATTTTAAATTTTAATTTTAATTTTATTTCTTCTCTGAAAATTCGAATACTAACTAATATTTAAAATAAAAACAAAAATATTTTTATTTTATTTTATTTAATTTTCAAATTCTCCCCCCTCTCATCTCTTTCTATTTATTTATTTATCTACTAACACTTCTCTTCTACTCAAAATTTGAACCCCCTCTTCCTCTCTGTGTTCGAATTTTTCTCTTCTCCTTCTTCTATTCTTCTCTTCTTCTACTCACATAAAGGAATCTCTATACTGTGACATAGAGGATTCCTCTTCTTTTCTGTTCTCTTCTTTTTCATATGAGCAGGAACATGGATAAAGACATTCTTATTGAAGCTGATCCTGAACCTGAAAGGACTCTTAAAAGGAAACTAAGAGAAGCTAAAGCACAACCATCTGGAGAGAACCTGACAGAAATTTTGGAAAAAGAAGGAGACATGGCCGAACCAAATAACAATGTCAACAATGCAAGGAAGGTGCTTGGTGACTTCATTGCACCCTCTGCTGACTTTTATGGAAGAAGCATCTTAATTCCTGCAATTGGAGCAAACAAGTTTGAGCTTAAGCCTCAATTAGTTTCTCTAATGCAACAGAATTGCAAGTTTCATGGACTTCCAATGGAAGATCATCATCAATTCTTAGCCGAATTCTTGTAAATCTGTGACACTGTCAAGACTAATGGAGTTGATCCCGAGGTCTACAGGCTTATGCTTTTCCCTTTTGTTGTAAGAGACAGAGCTAGAACATGGTTGGATTCACAACCTAAGGAAAGCCTGAACTCTTGGGAAAAGCTGGTCAGTGCTTTCCTAGCCAAATTCTTTCCTCCTCAAAAGATGAGCAAGCTTAGAGTGGAAATCCAAACCTTCAGACAGAAAGAAGGAGAATCCCTCTATGAAGCTTGGGAAAGATATAAGTAACTGATCAAAAGGTGTCCTACTGACATGCTTCCAGAATGGAGCATCATAAGTATATTCTATGATGGTCTGCTGAGTTGTCAAAAATGTCATTGGACCATTCTGCAGGAGGATCTCTTCATCTGAAAATCCCTGCAGAAGCTCACAAACTCATTGAAATGGTTGCAAATAACCAGTTCATGTACACCTCTGAGAGGAATCATGTGAACAATGGGACGCCTCAAAAGAAGGGAATTCTCGAAATTGAAACTCTGAATGCCATATTGGCTCAGAATAAAATATTGATTCAGCAAGTCAATATGATTTCTCAAAGTCTGAATGGATTGCAAGCTGCATCCAACAGTACTAAAGAAGCATCTTCTGAAAAAGAAGCTTATGATCCTGAGAACCCTGCAATGGCAGAGGTGAATTACATGGGAGAACCCTATGAAAACACCTATAATCCTTCATGGAGAAATCATCCTAATCTCTCATGGAAGGATCAACAAAAGCCTCAACAAGGCTTCAACAATAATGGTGGAACAAATAGGTTTAGCAATAGCAAGCCTTTTCCATCATATTCTAAGCAACAGACAGAGAATTCTGAATAGAGCCATTCTGGCATGACAACCATAGTATCTGATCTATCCAAGACCACACTAAATTTCATGAATGAAACAAGGTCCTCCATTAGAAATTTGGAGGCATAGGTGGGTCTGCTAAGTAAGAAGATTACTGAAACTCCTCCAAGTACTCTCCCAAGCAATACAGAAGAAAATCCCAAGAGAGAGTGCAAGGCCATAACCATGACCAATATGGCCGAACCTGGAGAGAGTGAGGAGGACGTGAGTCCCAGTGAGAAAAGCCTCATGGGACGTCCCCTAGACAGAAAAGATTTTCCCTTTGAGGAACCAAAGGAATCTGAAGCTCATACAGAGACCATAGAGATTCCATTGAACTTCCTTCTGCCATTCATGAGCTCTGATGAATATTCTTCCTCTAAAGAGGATGAAGATACCATTGAAGAGCATGTTGCTAAATATCTAGGAGCAATCATAAAGCTGAATGCCAAGTTATTTAGTACTGAGACTTGGGAGGATAAACCCCCCTTGTTCACAAATGAACTGAGTGCATTAATGAAGCAGACATTTCCTCAGAAGAAACTGGATCCCAGAAAATTCTTTATACCTTGTACCATAGGCACCATGACCTTTGAGAAGGCTCTATGTGACCTGGGGTCATGGATAAACCTCATGCCACTCTCTGTAATGGAGAAACTGGGAATCTTTGAGGTACAAGCTGCAAGAATTTCACTAGAGATGGCAAACAAATCCATGAAACAGGCTTATGGACTAGTAGAGGACGTGCTAGTGAAGGTTGAAAACCTTTACATCCCTGCTAATTTCATAATCCTAGACACTGGGAAGGATGAGGATGAATCCATCATCCTTGGCAGACCCTTCCTAGCCACAGCAAAAGCTGTGATTGATGTTGACAGAGGAGAGTTGGTCCTTCAGTTGAATGAGGACTACCTTGTATTCAAGACTCAAGGTTCTCCTTCTGTAACTATGAAGAGGAAGCATGAAAAGCTTCTCTCAATACAGAGTCAAACAAAACCCCCACATTCAAACTCTAAGTTTGGTATTGGGAGGCCCCAACAAGCTCTAAGTTTAGTGTTGAGAGGCTACAACACTGCTCTGATTATCTGTGAGGCTCCATAAGAGCTCACTGTCAAGCTATTGACATTAAAGAAGCGCTTGTTGGGAGGCAGCCCAATGTTATTTAACTATATCTATTTATTTTCTATTGTTATTTTATGTTTTTTTTAGGTTGATAATCATGTGAAGTCACAAAAACAACTGAAAAATAAAAAACAGAATGAAAAATAGCATTAAAAATAGCTCACCCTGGAGGAAGAGCTTACTGGCATTTAAACGCCAGTAAGAAGCATCAGACTGGCATTTAACGCCAGAAAGAAGCATCAAGCTGGTGTTAAACGCTAGAAACAAGCACCAAACTGGCGTTTAACGCCAGAACAGAGCATCTACTTGGCGTTTAACGCTAGAAATGGGAGAAAAGCTGGCGTTAAACGCCATAAACAAGCAGCAACCTGGCGTTTAATGCCAGAAGTGCATTCTAAGGGCGTTTTGCACGCCTAAATAGAGCAGGGATGCTAAGTCCTTGACCCCTCAGGATCTGTGGACCCCACAGGATCCCCACCTACCCCACCTCTTCTTCTCTCCTTTCACACCCTTTCATAACACTCTTCCCCAAATACCCTTCACCAATCACCTCCATACCTCTTCCCCAAATACTCTTCACCATCTTCACCACTCCACTCTTCCCAAAAAACCCACCTACCTCCAAATTTAAAATCCTTTCCCTCCCAAACCCAAACCTAATACACGAACCCTACGAACCCTAACACCCTTATATAAACCCCTCAACACTACATCATTTTCACACATTACAAACACTTCTTCCCCCTTGGCCGAATACACTCTTCTCCTCCATCTCCTCCATTTTCTTCTTCTTCTACTATTTTCTTTCTTCTTTTGCTCGAGGACGAGCAAACATTTTAAGTTTGGTGTGGTA
>NC_029785.2:111558243-111561090 GCF_000816755.2 Arachis ipaensis | reverse complement strand
GCTCACCCTGGAGGAAGAGCTTACTGGCATTTAAACGCCAGTAAGAAGCATCAGACTGGCATTTAACGCCAGAAAGAAGCATCAAGCTGGTGTTAAACGCTAGAAACAAGCACCAAACTGGCGTTTAACGCCAGAACAGAGCATCTACTTGGCGTTTAACGCTAGAAATGGGAGAAAAGCTGGCGTTAAACGCCATAAACAAGCAGCAACCTGGCGTTTAATGCCAGAAGTGCATTCTAAGGGCGTTTTGCACGCCTAAATAGAGCAGGGATGCTAAGTCCTTGACCCCTCAGGATCTGTGGACCCCACAGGATCTCCACCTACCCCACCTCTTCTTCTCTCCTCTTCACACCCTTTCATAACACTCTTCTCCAAATACCCTTCACCAATCACCTCCATATCTCTTCCCCAAATACTCTTCACCACTCACATCCATCCACTCTTCCCAAAAAACCCACCTACCTCCAAATTTAAAATCCTTTCCCTCCCAAACCCAAACCTAATACACGAACCCTAACCCTTCCCCCACCCTTATATAAACCCCTCAACACTACATCATTTTCACACATTACAAACACTTCTTCCCCCTTGGCCGAATACACTCTTCTCCTCCATCTCCTCCATTTTCTTCTTCTTCTACTATTTTCTTTCTTCTTTTGCTCGAGGACGAGCAAACATTTTAAGTTTGGTGTGGTAAAAGCGTTGCTTTTTATTTTTCCATAACCATTAATGGCACCTAAGGCCAGAGAAACCTCAAGAAAGAGGAAAGGGAAGGCAATTGCTTCCACCTCTGAGTCATGGAAGATGGAGAGATTCATCTCAAAGGTCTATTAAGACCACTTCTATGAAGTTGTAGCCAAGAAAAAGGTGATCCCTGAGGTCCCTTTTAAGCTAAAAAAGGAGTGAGTATCCGGAGATCTGACATGAGATTAGAAGAAGAGGATGGGAAGTTCTCTCCAATCCTATTCAACAAGTCGGGATCTTAATGGTTCAAGAGTTTTATGTAAACGCATGGATCACTAAGAACCATGATCAAAGTATGAACCCAAATCCAAAGAATTGGCTTACAATGGTTCGGGGGGAAATACTTAGATTTCAGTCCAGAAAATATAAGGTTGGCGTTCAACTTGCCAATGATGCAAGAAAACGCACACCCCTACACTAGAAGGGTCAACTTTGATCAAAGGTTGGACCAAGTCCTCATAGACATATGTGAGGAAGGAGCTCAATAGAAAATTGACTCAAGAGGCAAGCCGATTCAACTAAGAAGGCATGACCTCAAGCCAGTGGCTAGAGGATGGTTGGAGTTCATCCAACGCTCAATCATTCCCACTAGCAACCGGTCTGAAGTTACTATAGACCGGGCCATCATGATCCACAGTATCATGATTGGGGAGGAAGTGGAAGTTCATGAGATTATACCTCAAGAACTCTACAAGGTGGCTGACAAGTCCTCCATTTTGGCAAGGTTAGCCTTCCCTCACCTCATTTGTCACCTCTGCAATTCGGCTGGAATTGACATAGAGGGAGACATCCTCATTGAAGAGGACAAGCCCATCACTAAAAAGAGGATGGAGCAAATAAGAGAGCCCACTCATGGACCTCAACAAGAGCATGAGGAAATTCCTCATCATGAAATCCATGAGATGCCTCAAGGGATGCACTTTCCTCCACAGAACTATTGGGAGCAAATTAACACCTCCCTAGGAGAATTGAGTTCCAACATGGGACAACTAAGGGTGGAGCACCAAGAGCATTTCATTCTCCTTCATGAAATTAGAGAAGATCAAAGAGCCATGAGGGAGGAGCAACAAAGGTAAGGAAGAGACATAGAGGAGCTCAAGAACACCATTGGTTCTTCAAGAGGAAGAAGACGCCACCCTCACTAAGGTGGACCCGTTCCTTAATCTCCTTGTCTATTTAATTTTTCAGTTTTCGCTTTTTGAACCTTATGTTTTGTTTATGTTTGTGTCTTTACTATAGGATCATTAGTATTTAAGTGTCTATGTCTTAAAGCTATGAATATCCTATGAATCCATCACCTCTCCTAAATGAAAAATGTTCTAAAAATAAAAGAACAAGAAGTACATGATTTCAAATTCATCCTTGAAATTAGTTTAATTATTTTGATGTGGTGACAATACTTTTGTTTTCTGAATGAATGCTTGAACAGTGCATATGTCTTTTGAATTTGTTATTTATGAATGTTAAATTTTTTAGCTCTTGAAAGAATGATGAAAAGGAGAAATGTTATTGATAATCTGAAAAATCATAAAATTGATTCTTGAAGCAAGAAAAAGCAGTGAATACAAAAGCTTGTAGAAAAAAAAAAGAAAGAAAGAAAAAGAAAAAGCAAGCAGAAAAAGCCAATAGCTTTTTAAACCAAATGGCAAGAGCAAAAAGCCAATAACCCTTTAAACAAAAGGCAAGGGTAAAAAAGATCCAAGGCTTTGAGCATCAGTGGATAGGAGGGCCCAAAGGAATAAAATCCTGGCCTAAGCGGCTAAACTAAGCTGTCCCGAACCATGTGCTTGTGGCGTGAAGGTATCAAGTAGAAAGCTTGAGACAGAGTGGTTAAAGTCGAGGTCCAAAGCAAAAAAAAAAAAAGAGTGTACTTAAGAACCCTGGGCACCTCTAATTGGGGACTTTAGCAAAGCTGAGTCATAATCTAAAAAGGTTCACCCAGTTATGTGTCTGTGGCATTTATGTATCCAGTGGTAATACTGGAAAACAAAGTGCTTAAGGCCACGGCCAAGACTCATAAAGTAGCTGTGTTCAAGAATCAACATACTGAACTAAGAGAATCAATAACACTATCTAAATTCTGAGTTCCTATAGATGCCAATC
>NC_029785.2:111518516-111557672 GCF_000816755.2 Arachis ipaensis | reverse complement strand
TAGATGCCAATCATTCTGAACTTCAAAGGATAAAGTGAGATGCCAAAACTGTTCAGAGGCAAAAAGCTACTAGTCCCGCTCATCTAATTGAAGCTAAGTTTCATTGATATTTTGGAATTTATAGTATATTCTCTTCTTTTTATCCTATTTGATTTTCAGTTGCTTGGGGACAAGCAACAATTTAAGTTTGGTGTTGTGATGAGCGGATAATTTATATACTTTTTGGCATTGTTTTTACATAGTTTTTAGTATGTTTTAGTTACTTTTTAGTATATTTTTATTAGTTTTTAAATAAAAATTACATTTCTGGACTTTACTATGAGTTTGTGTGTTTTTCTGTGATTTCAGGTAATTTCTGGCTGAATATGAGGGACTTGAGCAAAAATCTGATTCAGAGGCTGAAGAAGGACTGCAGATGCTGTTGGATTCTGACCTCCCTGCACTCAAAATAGGTTTTCTGGAGCTACAGAAACCCAATTGGTGCACTCTAAATTGCGTTAGAAATTAGACATCCAGGGCTTTTTAGAAATATATAATAGTTCATACTTTGCTCGAGTTTTGACGACGCAAAACTGGCATTCAAACGCCAACTTCCTACCCTATTCTGGAGTTAAACGCCAGAAATAGGTTGCAAATCAGAGTTAAACGCCAGAAACAGGCTACAACCTGCCGTTTAACTCCAAAAGAGTCTCTACAAATGAAAGCTCAATGCTCAGCCTAATCACACACCAAGTGGGCCCGGAAGTGGATTTCTACATCATTTACTTATCTTATGTAACCCTAGCTACTAGTTTAGTATAAAAACTACTTTTAGTGATTTATTTTATAGCTCTGGTTAGTCTTTGAATAATTTTATGTTCAGAGATCACGTTTAGGGGGCTGGTCATTTGGTCATGCCTGGACCTTCATCACTTATGTATTTTCAACGGTAGAGTTTTTACACCCCATAGATTAAAGTGTGGAGCTATGTTGTTCCTCATGAATTAATGCAAAGTACTATTGTTTTCTTATTCAATTTAAGCTTATTCCTATTCTAAGATATTCGCTTGCACTTCAACATGATGAATATGATGATCCGTGACACTCATCCCTATTCTCAACCTATGAACGCGTGCCTGACAACCACTTCCGTTCTACCCTAGATCGAGCGTGTATCTATTAGCCTCAATCCCGAAAGATCGGAGTCTTCGTGGTATAAGCTAGAATTATTAGCGGCCATTCCTGATATCCGGAAAGTCTAAACCTTGTCTGTGGTATTCCGAGTTAGATCTGGGAAGGGATGACTGTGACGAGCTTCAAACTCGCGAGTGTTGGGCGTAGTGACAGACGCAAAAGGATCAATGGATCCTATTCCAACATGATCGAGAACCGACAGATGATTAGCCATGCGGTGACAGCGCATTTAGACCATTTTCACTGAGAGGACGGGAAGTAGCCATTGACAATGGTGATGCCCAACATACAGCTTGTTATTTTATATTTTAATTATATTTTAAATATCAAAATCCCATAACCATTTGAATCTGCTTGATTGAGATTTACAAGATGACCATAGCTTGCTTTAAGCCGACAATTTTTGTGGGATTGACCCTTACTCACATAAGGTTTATTACTTAGACGACCCAGTGCACTTGCTGGTTAGTTGTGTGGAGTTGTGAAAAAGAATTGAGATTATGAACGTGCGTACTAAGTTTTTGGCACCGTTGCTGGGGAATGAACAATCACGATTTCCTGCACCTTTTGTGTAGTAATATTCCAGGTTGGTTTTCTATCTCTGAATATAATGAATTGTTTAAATTTTATGTTGGACTTACTTTTCCTAAGATAGAATTTTAGGACAGAAGTGAGAGAAGGTCTCGTAGTGGCATCTTCTCAAAACCCTTGTTTACTAAAAAAATATGGAGTTATAAGGGGTTTCGCACTAGAATAGTTAGGATTCGATGTTTTATTGAATGCGTCTATGTTATAATTTATGCTTACAGTTGTTTCCTCTGTGAAAATTGTTATGTTTACTCGATAGATGTCTCTGAATTAAGGAGAAGTTCTGCCGAATTATTGTTTAAATTGTTTAAAACATGTTTGGTTTGTCAGAAAATAATAATTTTATTTGGCGAGAGATTCTAATCATAGGGTACTGATGAGTGGCCCAAAGTGGGTTCGGAATTTATCTCAAAATTAAATTGGCGTTGCAAGTATAGTTCCAAACCCAACAATTGACCAATATCAAATTTAAATCTAAAGATGTCACAATTCAAATCAATTAATAACTGGGAGTTTTAAGTCCCGGGTCGTCTTCCCTATGAGTTGCAATTAAGTGTCTATTATTGGCTATAGGGAAATGGGGGTTGGATGATAGCAATTGGCGAGAAATTAAAATGCAAGAAGGTAGCTTAACATGCAAGAAATTAAATGAAGGCAAGTAAAGACAATAAAAATGGAAATTGAAAGCTAGAAAGGACTCTTGGCAAGAAGTGGGTAATTAAGGATTCCTATCCTAGTTGTGGACCACAAACATGGTAATTATGTGTGAATTAATACCAATTAGTCAACCCTACATCGAGGATAAGTCAACTAGGCATAATTAATCTCAATCCCTAAGTCCTAAGTCAACACTAGTGGGTCACTTAGAGTCAAGGAAAACCAAATTAATTAACAACCCTCACACAATGTGGAATGGACATCCACCACTCAAGTTCACCAAAACCACACAATTTCTCAACCAAGAGTGAGAAAAACTAAGCAAAATCCCAACCAAGCATTTTGTCAAACACTTGGTGGGCATGTAAAGAAAGCATGATAAAATGACAAGAAATAATAAATTCTACAACTACCAAGCAAGGAAAATAAAGATAGCAACTCAATGAAGCAATAAATGACATAAAACATAAAATTGCATTAAATGTAATTTAAAATGACAAGAGTGTTCATAAGCATAAAAAGCAACAAAATGAGGAAATTAACATGATAAACTAAAGAGATTAAGACAATAAAGTAAAGAAGGGTAGAAGAAACTAGATCAAAACAAGAATTAGACATAGAAATTATAAGGAAATTAAACTAAAAATCCTAGGTTCTAGAGAGAAAGGGGAGCTTCTCTCTCTAGAAAGTCAACTACATGACTAAAATCTAACCCTAATTGCTCCCCCCTTCAAATGGAGTGAGGCCTTGCTTAATATAGAAAGAATCAGCATCAAAAAGTCCAAAAACTGGGCTCTGGAAGCCCAGAAATCGCCCCCAGCGATTTCCATTAAATGAGTCACGCGCTGGGACGTGTGCGGACGCACAGGTGTGTGTGTCCGCACACATGCTGAATTTCTTCTTCTGTGTACGCACAGGTTGTCGTGCGCACGCACACTCCAATGTGTGCTTCTCCTTTGTTTTCTTCAAGTTTTCTCCCTTTGTACATGTTTCCTTCCACTTTTGCCTTGCCAAACTTGCCTTTAGGACCTAAAATCACTCATCAAACATGTCATGGCATTGAGTGGCATAAAAGTGGGATTAAAATAACTAATTTAAGCACAAAAATATATGTTTTCACATTTAGGCACAATCTAGAAGGAAAACACAAAAGCGTGCTATTCGGATGAATAATTGTGGGCTTATATGATAGAATCCACTCAAATCAAAGCAAAATATATCGTCAAATATGGACTCATCAATTCTCCCACACTTAAATAATAGCATGTCCTCATGCTAATCACAATCAAAGGAGAAGGATAAGGAGGGTAAGCAATTTATTAAATGCAACTAACTGCGTGCATGCAACTACACTAAATACTATCTATATATATATATGTACACTATAGTTCCTATTTAGTTTGGTACAAAATAAACAAGAGATTCCAATTAATCCGAAACAAGCCTTAGGGCCAAGGCAAAGAGTCAATACACTATGATCAGAGTCCAAAGAATTGAATTAAGATTTTCAAAACTAACCAACAAATAACTTGCAAGAAGATACAATATAATGCACAAGAACATAGAATTGAGCGACCGAACCCCTCACCGGATGTGTATTCACTCAATTCGCTCAGTGTTTAGGGCTTAATCGCTCAATTCTCCTTTTGTCATATTTCTCAAAGATTTTTAAGTCATCCAACAATCAACAATTATTTAGTGCATGCATACAAATATCATGAGGACTTCATGGTGGTAATGGGGCTAGGGTCAAGGTAGGATGCATATGGTCAAGTGGACTAGAATTTGAATTTTTGATCAACCTAAGCTTCCCACCTAACCTATGACAACCTATACAACTCAAAGCTAACCTAACTACCCATTCTTCACTTTTCACACACTCCTGTATTCTCTTTTTGATCATTACATATATGCATTGATTCTTATTGACTTCATTTTGGGGCATTTTGTCCCCTTTTTGTTACCTTTTTTTTCTATTTTTATTATTATTATCTTTTTTTTAGAACATCAATGCATATGGTTTAACATAATTCAAACATGACTATGTACCCAATTCCCAAAATTTTGACAAAAATATAAAAATACCCTTTTAACCCGACCAATGTTCCCAAACTTACCAAACTTGAATGATAAATACTCTCACTAGCCTAAGCTAATCAAAGATCCAAACAAACTTGGTTAGGAGTTCTCTTGTTGTTTGAGGTTGAATGCGAGAAATGTAAACAAACTTGCATGAAAGCAATGAACAAATAGCAAGTAGGCTAAAGGACACAAGAAATTGAACTAAACAAGAGTAAATGACAATCAATCAATGTAAAAGCCTTAGCTAGGGTTGGGAATTGGAATTCTTATCCTCATTGCCTCCAACAATCGTGATAAGAATTGATTATTGCTCCATTTAGTTAACCTCTAACTATGGAGGAAAGTCAAGTAGAGATAATCAATTTGAGTCCACAAGTCCTAGTCAAATCCTAAGGAAAGACTAGAGTTAGTGTCATTCAAATCAATTAGCAATGTCCAATTATCAATCAACAAAAGGCTTTGACAATTCAAGCGTCTCCAATTGTCCAACCCCTAAGCCAAGAATGAAAATCTACTCCATAGCTATAGTTGACATTTTCTAAAATAAGTGGTGAACAAGAATGAAAGACATTGTGAAATTGAGAAGAGAATTTGAATTCAAGCTATCTAATACAAGCAATCAACAACAATAAAGCACTTCACAACAATGAACATGAAATTCTTCAATGCATTAATAGAAATCAAAGTAACAAGATCTAAATCCAAGATCTACAATGCTAGAGTAACAAAAACACTAAATTGAGGGTGGAAGAGTGAGATCCACAAACTAGAACAATGTAGAATTGAGATTGAATTCAGATGTAACCAAAGGATCCAAGTGAAATTGGAATTGAGAAAGCCAAAACCTAGAGAGAAGTTAGAGTTTCTCTCTCTAAAAAACTCCAAAACTAACTACCAAAAAAATTTCTAAATGTGAGTAATGTGTAATGTGTGAATCCCCTTCAATCCTTGGTCCTTTTAGCCTTTTCCATCCAAAATTCAGCTCAAAACTGGGCTAGGAGCTCTTCTGAAATCGCCAGGCATGATTTCATTAAAGAAGCCACGTGCCGAGCGTCACGCGTACGCGTCGTCTAGGTTTTTGCGATCCACGCGTGCGCGTCGATGAGAATTCTGCCCAGCCACTTATATGCGTCCACGTTTGCACGCCAATCCCAGATTCCAGCTCCCACGCATTCCCGTCGGCTACGCATGCGCGTTGATGCCAATACTCCAAAGCTCCATTTTTCATGCTCCTTCTACTTATGCATGCTTTCTTCCTCTCTTCTAGACCATTCTTGCCCCTATAAACTCTAAAATCACTCAACAAATGGATCATGGCATTGAATGGTAATAGAGGAAGATAAAAATATAGCATAATTAAGGAATAAAAAGCATGTTTTCAACCATCAAGCAAAATTAGGAAGGAAACATAAAACTATATATTTTACATGGATAAGTGTGATAGAATGTTGATAGAACCCTCCAAATTCTAAACAAAATAAACCCTAAAAGGGATTGAAAGACCAAAGAATCATAGGAGAATGGGAATTTATTAAATGCAAATTACCTTATGGATGCAACTAATGCAAATGTATCTATCTACTTGGTCAAAGGTAGATCAACTTCCAAGAATATATATGAGTACATAGGGCCAAAATGACAAAATAATTCATGACTCTACCAATTCAAAGCATCGAAGTGGAGTGTGCATAGCTTGCATAAAGAATGCTTGTGAAAGCCGGGAACTAGGAATTGAGCGTCAAACCCTCACCGGAAGTGTTTGCACTTTATTCTCTCTAGTGTTTAGGGTTGACCACTCAATCCTCCTCTAATCATGCTTTCTAAGATTTGTTTGTCATCTAACAATCAACAATTATCCAATGCATGTACACACCTATCATGAGGTCTTTTCATAGGTTGTAATGGGGCTAGGGTCAAGGTAAGGTTATATATAGCTAAGTGAGCTCAAGATTTGAATCTTTGATTAACATAAGCTTCCCACCTAACCTATATAGCCACCTATAAAAATCTAATACAAGCCTAACTATCCATTCTTCTCTTCTTTACATACTCATGCATTCTTTTCTTGATCATTTCCCATATGCATTGACCATTATTGAACCTTACTTTGAGGCCTTTTGTCCCCTTTTTATTTCTTTCTTCTTCTTTTCTTTTTTCTTCTATTTTTTTCTTTTTTTTCCTTTTCTACATATTTTTTTTTCTTCTTTTCTTTCTTTTTGAACTACAAACATATACAAGAACATCAATGTACATGGCTTCGTATTTAATGCATGAATATGTACCCAATTCCTAAGATCTTCAATGAAAATTATAAACACCCCCTTTCACCTCAACCAATGTCCCAAGTTTCCCCACACTTGAATGACACACACACACTAGCCTAAGTTAATCAAAGATCCAAATAAAGGACATTTATTGTTTTTCGATTTAAGGCTTGTAATGTGCTAATATTAAGAACAAAGTGGTTTATCATAGGCTTAAAGTTGGCTAACAATGGTTGATGAAAGGTAGGCTATTTGGATACGTGAGCTAAATGAAATGATGGCCTCAATCATATAAATGCATGTCTACATGGAATAATGGACATAAAGAATCGAACAAATCAACGATCACAATCATAGAAAGAGAACAATGCACACAAGAATGGAAATAAGTGGTTATAAGATGTAACCACATAATTAAGCTCAAATCTCACATGCTTATATTCTTAGCTCAAAAACCATGTTCCAAAATAAATTCTTCAAGTAAGATTGACACAAAAATTTTTTGAATTGGTAGGGTGCCCTAAAAAATGATTTCTTGGAAGATAAGTCATCACCCTAACCAAGTATTCCTAACATGCAAAAAGTGTTCAATTACAAAAACTAACCATGCAATCTATTCTAACTAAAGGAAGAAAAATCAAAATCATAGGAGTTGAAAAGAGAAGAATACCTACGGAAGAATTCTTTTAGGGCATGCTGGCTTTTACAGAAGATTTATTAAAGATTTTTCAAAAATATCGAAGCCCTTGAGCAATCTTCTTATGTCTGATACACCTTTTGTCTTTGATCAGAAGTGCATGCTAGCATTTGAAAACTTGAAAAAGAAACTTTCCTCAGCCTCTATCATTACCCCACCTGATTGAAATCTGCCATTTGAGTTGATGTGTGACGCATCAGACTTTGCAGTTGGGGAAGTGCTAGGGCAGAGGAAAGATAATTTGGTGCATGTCATATACTATGCCAGCAAAGTCCTTAGTGACATTCAAAAGAATTACACCATCACCGAAAAGGAGTTGTTGGCAATAGTTTTTGCATTTGATAAATTTAGATCATATCTCATTGGCTCCAAAGTGATTATTTTTACCGATCACACAGCACTTAAATATTTGTTTGCTATGCAAGAATCAAAACCAAGATTGATAAGATGGATCTTGTTGTTTCAGGAGTTCAATATTGATATTAGAGACAAGAAAGGAGTGGAGAACAAGGTAGCAGATCATCTGTCTAGAATCCCTTGTGAGAATGGTGGCACACATGATTCAAGTGTAAATGAGTTCTTTCCAGATGAGCAGCTAATGTTGGTTCACAAGGCACCCTGGTTTGCAGACATTGCCAATTTTAAAGCAACTGGGGAAGTGCCTCCAGAGATCAACAAATATCAAAGAAGGAAGCTCATCAATGATGCTAAATATTTCATCTGGGATGAGCCATATCTCTTCAAGAAATATTCAGATGGAATACTTAGAAGATGCATTTCAGAAGAAGAGGGACGAGAAGTCCTATGGAATTGTCATGGCTCTTGCTATGGAGGCCACTTTGGAGGGGAAAGAACTGCGGCCAAGGTGCTGCAGTGTGGATTCTTTTGGCCCACTCTTTTCAAGGATGCGAAAGAACTAGTGAAGAGCTGCAATAAATGGCAAAGGGCTAGAAATTTACCCAAAAGAAATGAGATGCCACAGAACTTCATCTTAGAACTTGAACTGTTTGATGTGTAGAGAATCAATTTCATGGGACTATTCCCAACCTTATACTCTAACAAGTATATTTTGGTGGCAGTAGACTATGTATCCAAGTGGGTAGAGGCCATTACAACCCCAACAAATGATAACAAAGTGGTCATGAACTTCCACAGAAAGAATATCTTTAGTCGGTTTGGAGTTCCACGAGCTCTCATCAGTGATGGAGGAACCCATTTTTGCAACAGACCATTAGAGGCTCTTCTCCTGAGATACGGGGTAAAGCATAAGGTTGCCACACCTTATCACCCTAAAAAAAATGGCCAAACAGAGATATCAAACAGAGAGCTAAAAAGGATCTTAGAAAAGACTATGGGAGCCTCAAAAAAAGACTGGTAAAAAAAGTTGGATGATGCTCTTTGGGCATACAGGACAGCCTTTAAAACACCAATTAGGATGTCCCCATATCAATTGCTGTATGGAAAGGCCTACCATTTACCATTGGAGCTGGAACACAAAGCCTTCTGGGTTCTCAAGCTACTAAACCTTGATACTACTGTTGCCGGTGAGAAAAGGATCTTGCAACTGCAAGAATTGGAGGAGTTTAGGTCTCAGGCCTATGAAAACGCCAAGATCTACAAGGAAAGGGAAAATAAAAAGCATCATCTCCATCTGACACCGAGGAGCTTTGAAGAAGGACAGCAAGTACTCCTCTACAACTCCAAACTGAGACTCTTCCCTGGAAAACTCAAGTCAAGGTGGTCAGAACCCTTCGTTGTCACAAAGGTCTCACCTTATGGACACATAGAAATCATGGAAGAAAGCTCAAAGCGGGCATTCACGGTGAATGGACAAAGGCTCAAACGCTATCTGGGAAATATAGGGGAGGACCCCAAACTGAAGTACAATCTCAACTAATGGAGCAATCGTCGAGCTAGCGATGCTAAAAGAGCGCTTTGTTGGGAGGCAACCCAACCTGAGGTAGTTTTCTTTTCATAAACCATTTCAATAAAAGATATAAGTAGATTCTCTGTATTGCAAGGAGCTAAGTTTGGTGTTACACACCAAGACAGTTTAAGGGGTGAGTGTGATGCTAAGTTCGGTGTTCCACCAATGATTTCATTTAAAACTACACTGCAACCCTTCACTGACAAGTCACTGACTCCAAACAATCAAAGAAATTACTTAACATGTGTTTAGTTTCTAGTTTATAGTTTGTTTTTCTAGTTCATAGTTGTTTTTTTAATAAAAGAATATGAGGTTCTTTGCATGTATTCAGTTGTGGCATGAAAAAGTAAGTAAGGAACTAAGTTTGGTATTCCCACACTAACTTAACTTTAGGAAGTTCACAAGCATAAATGCATGCTAACAGTTTCTCAAAGTGCTTGGGGAGCAAGCAAACTTCCAAGAAAATGTATTGCAGGAAGTTAATCGACTACTTGGAGGATGGAACACACCATCACCTAAAGAAAAGAAAAGGGGAAATGCCAAGGGCTATGGATGATAATGACAAAGTAGAAACAAGCAGACACTAAGAGGTTGTGTTTTTCCTCAACCATTCACGCCTTAAAAGGCTCTAATTGGAAGCATGAATGCACCCCTGCTAAACTAGTCTATTGTCATTATAAATTGTGTCTGTGTACTGTCTTCATTGCTTAGTAAGTGACTAGCTAGTTCCCTGTCTCCACCCCATCTTGCTTAATGTATGCTTATCCCTTAAGATAAATAAAAGAAAATGTTATGAAAATAAGAGTGGAGTCCATGTTATAGAATAAAGTCCCAATGTTTGTGGTGGTAATTGATTAGCTAAGTTGGTTCACCGACAAGGTACAAGGACAATTATGTGTCTTGAACTATATGCTTGAAGTACATCCTATGAGACTAGCTAAATAACAAGATTCCAACAAGAAAAGAGAAAAGTTATAGTATGAAAAAGAAAGAAAAAGAATAAGAAATAAGGCTAGGCACCAAGGGTTGAACAAAAATGATGAACAAGAGAAATGTTATTGATAATCTGAAAAATCATAAAATTGATTCTTGAAGCAAGAAAAAGTAGCGAATACAAAAGCTTGCAAAAAAGAGAGAGAGAGAGAGAGAGAGAGAGAGAGAGAGAGAGAGAGAGAGAAAGCAAGCAGAAAAAGCCAATAGCCCTTAAAACCAAAAGGCAAGGGTAGTAAAAAGGATCCAAGGCTTTGAGCATCAGTGGATAGGAGGGCCTAAAGGAATAAAATCCTGGCCTAAGCGGCTAAACCAAGCTGTCCCTAACCATGTGCTTGTGGCGTGAAAGTGTCAAGTGAAAAATTGAGACTGAGCGGTTAAAGTCAAGATCCAAAGCAAAAAAAAAAAGAGTGTGCTTAAGAACCCTGGACACCTCTAATTGGGGACTTTAGCAAAGCTGAGTCACAATCTGAAAAGGTTCACCCAACTATATATTGTGGCATTTATGTATCCGGTGGTAATACTGGAAAACAAGGTGCTTAGGGCCACGGCCAAGACTCATAAAGTAGCTGTGTTCAAGAATCAACATACTAAACTAGGAGAATCAATAATACTATCTGAATTCTGAGTTCCTATGGATGCCAATCATTCTGAATTTCAAAGGATAAAGTGAGATGCCAAAACTATTCGGAAGCAAAAAGCTACTAGTCCCGCTCATCTAATTAGAATCTGAGCTTCACTCAAAACTCTGAGATATTATTACTTCTTAATTTATTTTTATCCTATTTGTCTGGTTGCTTGGGGACAAGCAACAGTTTAATTTTGGTGTTGTGATGAGCGGATATTTTATACGCTTTTTGGGGTTAATTTCATGTAGTTTTTAGTATGTTTTAGTTAGTTTTTAGTATATTTTTAGTAGTTTCTAGGAAAAATTCATATTTTTGGACTTTACTATGAGTTTGTGTATTTTTCTGTAATTTCAGGTATTTTCTGGCTGAAATTGAGGGAGCTGAGCAAAAATCTGATTCAGGCTGAAAAAGGACTGCTGATGCTGTTGGATTCTGACCTCCCTGCACTCGGAATAGATTATTTGGAGCTACAGAAGTCCAATTGGTGCGCTCTCAATTGCGTTGGAAAGTAGACATCCAGGGCTTTCCAGAAATATATAATAGTTCATACTTTTTTCAAGGATAGACGACGTAAACTGGCGTTCAACGCCAGTTCCATGTTGCATTCTGGCGTTAAACGCCAGAAATAGGTTACAAGTTGGAGTTAAACGCCAGAAACAGGTTACAACCTGGCGTTCAACTCTGGAAACAGCCTAGGCACGTGTAAAGCTCAAGTCTCAGCCCTAGCACACACCAAATGGGCCCCAGAAGTGGATTTCTTCACTATCTATCTTAGTTTACTCATTTTCTGTAAACCTAGGTTACTAGTTTAGTATTTAAACAACTTTTAGAGATTTATTTGGTACCTCATGACATTTTTAGATCAGAACTTTGTACTCTTTGACGGCATGAGTCTCTAAACTCCATTGTTGGGGGTGAGGAGCTCTACTGTGTCTCGATGAATTAATGCAATTATTTCTGTTTTCTATTCATACACGCTTGTTTCTATCTAAGATGTTCATTCGCACTTCAATATAATGGATGTGATGATCCATGACACTCATCACCATTCTCAACCTATGAACGTGTGCCTGACAACCACCTCTGTTCTACCTTCGATTGAATGAGTATCTCTTGGATTCCTTAATCAGAATCTTCGTGGTATAAGCTAGAATCCATTGGCAGCATTCATGAGAATCCAAAAAGTCTAAACCTTTTCTGTGGTATTCCGAGTAGGATTCAGGGATTGAATGACTGTGACGAGCTTCAAACTCATAAGGGTTGGACGTAGTGATAAACGCAAAAGGATCAATGGATCCTATTCCAGCATGAGTGAGAACCGACAGATGATTAGTCGTGCGGTGACAATGCACCTGGACCATTTTCACTGAGAGAACGGATGGTAGCCATTGACAATGGTGATCCACCAACACACAGCTTGCTATAGGAGGAACCTTGTGTGCGTGAAAAAGAAGACAGGGGAAAAGTAGAGATTCGGAAGACAAAGCATCTCCAAAACTCCAACATATTCTCCATTACTGCATAACAAGTATTTAATTCATGCTCTTTTATTTTTCGCAATCCAGACTGATAATTATAATTGATATATCCTTACTAAGAATTACAAGATAACCATAGATTGCTTCAAGCCAACAATCTCTGTGGGATTCGACCCTTACTCACGTAAGGTATTACTTGGACGACCCAGTGCACTTGCTAGTTAGTGGTACGAGTTGTGAAAAGTGTGATTTACAATTCGTGCACCAACTAACGTGGAGAGGAAAGAAGTTTTGTAGCGTTAGTGACAAAGTTAGTGTTACTAATGCCTTCGTGTCATGGCATACCTACGTTAAGGGCCACGTTAGTTACACTAACGTAGACCATTAACGTGGGAAAGAAGACAAGAGTGTAGTGTTATTTGCAAAGTTAGCACCAATAACGCTATCGAAGGTTAGGAAGGCTATGTTAGTGGTCACATTAGTGCCACTAACGTTGGAGTTAACGTGGCTCAATTGGATGGGACGTTAGTGACAAAGTTAGCGTCACTAACGTCTTCGAGCCAGAACTTATACTTAACGTTAACACCACTAACGCCTTGACTAACTGTAAACTATGCCTGACTCAACTTCTTTCTGCAAGTAAAGCTAAGCCCACTAAAGACTGTAACTGCTTCAACTAAGGATCAAAGGCCCATATCCAGGACTTGCAGTGCTGATAGCAGATCAGAGAAGTAGTATATATAGGAGTAGTTTTGAACTAGAAAAGGGGAATTGGAATTGGGGATCCGGAGGATCCCAGAATTTGTAAACACTCTTATATTTACTTTCTCTGCAATTTAGTTTACTTTAAAATGCACTTTTCATTTTTGCTTTCCATTTCTAGAGCTATGAACAACCAAACCCCTTTTGATTGGGTTAGGGAGCTCTGTTGTAATTTGATGGATTAATTATAGTTTTCATTCTTCTTTCTCTTTCTTTTCTCTTGATTTTACTAGAAAGCTTTCGGTCTTCACCCAATTGGTTAGTTATCTTGGAAAAGAAACTATCCATAATTGGATCTCCTCTGAGCCTTGGAAGAGGAACGAGGATATCATGCTAGAAATGCTTTCTCATGTTAGACCGGATTGGGGTTTGGATGGATATAGTGACATATAATCCTACCAACACTTTGATTTGAAAATGCATGTGGTATAATCAGTGACCAAACTTCATCTCTTCCCATGAGCAATCAAATCAAGGAATTGGGCAATTGTTCAAGCTTAGAGAGATTGGGTTGCCAAGGAATTGGAATCCAATCACCTAAGATTGCCAAGGAGATCAATGAATGTATTGATTGAGGAATAGATGAAGATGAACTTGATCCGGAGAATACAACATCTCCTAAGCCCAATGAATTCCCCATTTCTGATCTTACCCATTCTCTTTACTTTCTGTTATTTACTTTAATGCTCATTTCCCCAATTTCCCATTTAAGATTCTGCAATTTACATTCCGCCATTTACTTTCAGCATTTACATTCCCTGTTATTTATCTTTCCCGCCATTTAATTTTCTACAATTCTCAACTCAATTTGGCTTAGCTCAAGTAGAACACCACTCTAACTAAAGTTGCTCGACCAATCAATCCCTGTGGGATTCGACCTCACTCTATTGTGAGTTTTTACTTGACGACAATTCGGTATACTTGTCGAGGGAAATTTGTAGCGATACAAGTTTTCGTGCATCACCTGGGCATGAACAATACCAAAGCGAAAAATGGAAGATTACCCTTAGCATGGACCCAACCCATCGCTTGTCAGATGAGGAGGGGGATGGTGACTGGCTTCTTCGTGAGTATTCACCAAACAAGGAGGGCGAGGTCTGCTGTGATGGATGACTTATGGGTGCTAGGAAGCACGTAGTGAGATAAGATTTGGGTCCATGCTCGGGCCTCCACTGTAAGCGCACGTGCGTCAAGACACTTGGGCCGCATTCTTAGTCTCCCTTGGGTCCAATGATTCTCGGGTTTGGCAATGACTTGAAGGATTGAGTCCCAATCAAACACAAATTCATCCCGCTGACGTAGGACCTCTTGGTAACCGTCCATTTCCTCCGGTACCGGTAAAACATCAAGCACTCACCGAATAGCCTCCGCTGAAACTGGGACTTGCGTCCGGCACACATAAACTGACTGAAGAGATAGGGAGTGGTAATTGGAGTAAAACTCCACCACCCAAGAGAGGTTGGTCTCCTGTGGTCTTCGAAAAAGAAATACCCATCCTCGCCGCTCAATGCGGGGTAGCACATACAGAGCAATGTGGTCCCGGGGAGCGAGTAGATGCTCGGAATGATAATTCCTCTCAACCATGGTAGGGAACATGAGCTCACAGAAGTGGTTGGGAAACCTTGTGGGGTTCCTCGCCGGATTGCCCTTCTCTTGTTCATCAATGTGAACACTTGTCTTCGCCTTCTTGGAAATGGCTTAGCTCTTAGTGTAGGGCGCGCCTTGGAGGTTGATTTTTGGGGTGCCCTTTTTATGGTTGGTTTCTTCGACGCCTTCTCCTTGCCTTTTTTGGTGGCCATCCTGAAAAAAGAAGGAAAATAAGAGACATTAAAACCCAAAAAATTATCACTCGAAAAATAACATGCAAGTGAAAAGTAAAGCCCAAAAGGAATAGTGCGTCTTGAGGACATGACATCTGTAACATGTGAACAAGACAATAATATAATCATGGGGCATATACTTAGCATGGGATGCAAGAGTGAGTAAAGCATACAATAAGGCATGAGAAGGATAAACTCAAGCATCAATAATAGTGAAGAAGCAAGTCATGGGTAATGAGCATAAGAGAGGTAAACATGAAGAATAGTAGGCGCAATGCACTTAGAGGAGAGCAAGTGAATGAAGAAGAAGTACCAAATTGGGAGCACAAAGTCAAAATTAAACTAAAATGGTATCGGTGTATTTCAACAAATACTTGGTGTGCAATAAGCAAATAATGAGCAAGTATGAAGAATTCAATCACATAAAGCCTCAAATGGGAAACCAAACAACAACACAACACCACATAGTCATAAAGGGATCAAAAGACATCAAAATGATCTATCAAAGCAAGAGAAAATTCAAAGTTTAACACCCATGGAAAATATGAAAAGAAAGAAAACAAACAAGCAAAAACAAATCAATAAAAATTGCAGCTAAAAAGAAAAGTAAGAGAGTAATCAAATGCAACTAGTAAGAGAAACAATTTAAAAGAAGGCAAAAAGGAAGAAGAATTAAGAGTAGAACCTTGAGAAGAGAAAGAGAGCAAGGTGAAGTGTAGGTGAAAATATGAGAGGAAGGGGAAAGGAAAGAAAGGAGAGAGAAAGTGTGGGACCGCCGGAGGCGGTGGTCGCCGGTGGAGTGGCCGGAGATAAGGTGGTGGAAGATGGGAGAGGAAGGGAGGAAGTAGTGGAAGTAGAGAGTTGAAGAAGAAATCAAAAATAGGGCGCGCTATGTTCTAGTTGCGTCAGGGGTGCGACGCGTGCGCGCGCTCCACGCGTACGCGTGGATGGACGGGGAAGGAAGGCGGCGCATAAGCGTCCCCCACGCATACGCGTGGGTTGCAGGAAAGAGAAGGGATGCGTACGTGTTAGCTGACGTGCACGCATGGACAGAATTGTGCCTTGGGCACAAAGTTGGCACAAAGCAGGCCCAACTCTCTGGTATTGTACTAGGAGTGGTGTGCAGCATAATCGACGCGTACGCGTCTATCATGCATACGCGTGGATTGTGAGATTGGCGACCGACGCGTAAGCGTTGCCCACACTTACGCGTGGGTCGCCTGGCATAAAGTAGGCATAAAGGGGGCATAACTCTCTGGTTTTTATACTGGAGAGTCCAAAATTTGGAACCGATGCGTACGCGTCACCCACGCTTACGCGTGGGTGTGCGAAGTTGCAAGGGACGCGTAAGCATCACCCACACTTACGCGTGGGTCGCAGGCACAAAGTGGGCACAAAGTAGGCACAACTCTCTGGTTTTAGTACCAGGAGTTGTGAAACCGCGTCGACACGTACGCGTGCAGCATGCTTACGCATGAATTCCCTTTTTTTTTAACACATGAGGAGGAGCTATTATAGCACAAATTGGTAGTAATGCATGCTAAAGGGGGTAAAAAACATCAAAAACCTCATGTAACACTCAACGTTAAGCATATCTTCAACATCTCAATTTAATCAAACCTTTATCAATGAACTCCTCATGAGTAATCACAAACTCCAAAAACCATGTCACACAAAAGTCAACCATACTATAGACAAACACACAAATCAAGCAATCACAAAAGTCACAACTATTCATAAGAGCTATATGCAAAAAGACTATGTACAAAGGTAGATCATACCATGGTGGGGTGTCTCCCACCTAGCACTTTTCTTTAACGTCCTTAAGTTGGACAGTCATGAGCTCAAATCTCTTTGCCTTCGGGTGCATCCTCAATGTGGAACACCTCAACCTCTTTGTTGCTTTTCATCTTCTCTCCATGATATAGCTTTAGACGGTGACCATTAACTTTGAAGATGTTGGGGCTTGAAGGGTGTCTTAGGTGGTAGACCCCATATGGCTCAGCTTTCTCTACTCTATAAGGGCCTTCCCACCTTGATCTCAACTTTTCGGGCATCAATCTCAACCTAGAATTATAAAGAAGAACTAACTCTCCAGCCCTAAACTCTCTTCTTTTGATATTTCTATCATGCACCGCTTTCATCCTCTCTTTGTAGAGCCTAGAATTCTCATAGGCTTCCAATCTAAGGCACTCAAGCTCCACAAGTATGGGTCATCCCATACATAATATTTGGATTCGCTTTTGAATTTATCCTTTTGATGTTGAGAGAAATTGGGAGGAAAGGTGCGAGTAACAAAGTAATTGGCAATAGGTGCATACCAAGGGATCACCTCGGATATTGCTAGCAAGCCCTCAAGAGGAAATGTATCATTGATAGGAGTGGGATCGCCCTTTTTGTGCTCAAGGCGACTCAAGTGGTCAGCCACTAAGTTTTGCGAACCACTCCTATCTTTGATTTCAAGATCAAAATCTTGCAATAGCAACACCCATCGGATTAACCTTGGTTTCGATTCCTTTTTGGCCAACAAATACTTTAAAGCCACATGATCCGAGTATACTACCACCTTAGAGCCAAGTAAATAAGCCCGAAATTTATCCAAGGAAAAGACAATAGCTAACAATTCCTTCTCGGTGGTAGTATAACTGGACTGCGCTCCATCTAAAGTCTTAGAGGCATTGGCAATGACATAAAGATTTTTACCCTCGCGTTGAGCTAGCGCCGCTCCCACTGCATAGTTTGAGGCGTCACACATGATCTCGAATGGTCTAGTCCAGTCCGGCCCTCTCACTATGGGAGCTTGGGTCAAAGCAATCTTTAGCTTGTCAAAAGTCTCCATGCACTCTTCACTCAAATCAAATTCCACATCCTTTTGTAACAATCGAGAGAGAGGTAGTGCCACCTTACTAAAGTCCTTAATGAATCACCGGTAAAAATCTGCATGGCCAAGAAACGCACGGACTTCCCTCACAGAAGAGGGGTAAGGCAAACTAGAAATAACATTTACCTTTGCCGGATCAACAGAGATCCCATCATTAGAGACAACGTGCCCTAAAACAATACCTTGTCTAACCATAAAGTGGCATTTCTCAAAATTTAACACAAGGTTTGATTTAGTACACCTCTCTAATACTTTTGCAAGATTGTCTAGACAAAGATCAAAGGAATCCCCATAGACACGAAAATCGTCCATGAACACCTCCATGTAATGCTCCAAAAGATCCGCAAATATACTCATCATACACTCTTGGAACGTTGCCGGTGTGTTGCACAAGCCAAATGGGATTCTTTTATACGCATACGTTCTGAAAGGGCATGTGAAGGTGGTTTTCTCTTGATCTTCCAGAGTAATGTGGATTTGAAAATAACCAGAATAGCCATTGACGAGGCAAAAATTGGCGAGTTAAAAAATTATTAGAAGAGATACGTTGCAAGTACAGTTCTTAACCAACCAGAAATCTGCTTATCAATTTAGAAGGGTTGTCACAAAATTTAAATTAAAATACTGGGAGTATGAGTCCCAGGTCGTCTCCCAACGAGTTGCAGAAAGATGGGCTATTTTATTAATCAGATGTTTTCAAAAATGGTTTGAGTTGAATAACGGGAAATTAAATTGGAGAATTTATGTAATTTTAAATAAAAACCTTGACTGGGAGTAGATTAGTTGGAAGCCCTATTCTTGTTGAAGTACTCTCAAGATTAATTGATAATTGAGGGTTGTTCTGTTTAGTTATCCCTTACTAGGTAAGAGAAAGTCAAGCAAGTTGGAAAGCTGTTTCTATTCACAAGTTCCAATCCGCTCAGTTGAAAAGGATTGGTGTCAGTGACTAGAGGGCAATCCAACAATAAACCCGATTACAATTTTTCTTTTAAGCATTCCAACTCAAGGTCTTCCCTTCAATCAACTCCCATCCAAGTTATGGAACTACTCGCTCATTGTAAATGTAGAATTCATAACATAGGAAAGGAAAATATAGAAAGACATGATAAGTAATAATCAAAGGGACCAATTAAAAATAAAAATAGTTCTTGTATTAATAAATTCTAAAAATAATCCAATAATATTTTTGAGTAAACAAAGGACATGGAAGAGTAAGAGACAGGTAAAGAAAACAAACTAGAATGACGAAGTCTCACTGAGGTAATAACTCTTCTCAATATCCCAATGCAAAAAGCAATAAAAATCAAATACTAAGAACTATGAATGTGTAGAGAGAAAAACCTAGAGGAGGAGTAAAAACTAGATCTAAAACTGAGAATTGTTTGTAATGAATTGTTGTTTTTCATTTCTCCATGTTCCTTGGCTCTAGTCTGCTTTTCTGGGCGAAAAATTGGGTTAAAACAGGGCCCAAAATCGCCCCCAGCGAATTCTGCAGATTCTGCAGATCGCACATGTCACGCGATCGCGTCATTCATGCGGACGCGTCATTCGGCGTTTTGTCTTACCACGCGTGCGCATCGTCCACGCCTCCGCGTCACTTGTGCAGTTCCAATCCGCACGGTCGCATGAGCCATGCGTCCGCGTCACTGCGATTTCCTCTATGTCGCGTGGTCGCGTGAGCCATGCGTCCGCGTCACTTCTCGCTGGTCATCTCCTCAATTTCTTGTGTTCCTTCCATTTTTGCAAGCTTCCTTTCCAATCTCCAAGTCATTCATGCCCTATAAAGCCTGAAACACTTAACACACAGATCACGGCATCTAATGGAATGAAAGAGAATTAAAATACATAATTAAAAGTCTTTAAGAAGAAAATATTCAATCATGTAATAATTTTAGGAAGGAAATATAAATGCATGCCAATCATATGAATAAGTGGGTAAAGAATTGACAAAACCATACAATTAAGCACAATATAAACCATAAAATAGTGGTTTATCAACCTCCCCACACTTAAACATTAGCATGTCCTCATGCTTAGTTGAAGGAGATAAAATAAATGAGTAGGAACATGTAAAACTCATGTAATGCAATGCAACCTATATATATGAATGCAACTATATGATTCTTGTCTACTTGATCAAAAGTAAATAGGTTCTTCAAGACAATTACAATTCAAACTCCACTAATTCAATTCTTATACAGTAAGAACAGATAAAAATGCAAGAAGGTAGCTCATGAAAGCAGGGAACATAGAATTTTAAGCATTGAACCCTTACTGATGATGTATGTATGCTCTAATCTCTCTAGTGTATAGGGCAATCACTTTATCTTTCACTAATCATGCTTTCTAATTTTTGTTCTTCTCCTAACTAATCAACAACATTTAATATACCTATGCAAACATCATGAGGTCTTTTCAAGGTTGTAATGGGGCCAAGGTAAGAGTAAGGATACATATATGGTTAAGTAAGCTTATGAATCGAATCTTTAATTAACCCAAGCGTTAACCCAACATATATATATTCTATATAACTTAAAATTCACACCTAGCTACCCAAAATTTCTCTTTCACATTCCATACTCATGTATCAACTTTTATTTTAATTTTATCATACATGCATTGATCTTTGAATTCTTAACTTAACATTGGGGTAATTTTGTCCCCTTATTCATTTATTGAAAATTTTATTTTTTTTTATTTTTTTTATTTTTTTTTGAACATAAAAATAAAAATAAACATAGCTTATCAATGCACATAGATTTTTGATTCTTATAGTTTCACATGAGTAGGTACCCAAATTTCCATTATATTATCATGACACATTCCCTCCTTATCTTTTGTTCCCACAATTTCCCATACTTAATTAACACACACAATTCTATCTTAAGCTAACCAAAGATTCAATTGGGATATATAATTGTTTTTCCGCTTAAGGCTAGTAATGTGGTAAAATACAGAACAAATGGGGTTTAAAGGCTCAAGGTGGCTAACAAAGGTAATTGAAAGGGTAGGCTTAATTTGGATAAGTGAGTTTAAACGAGTAATGGCCTCAATCATATGCAAGCATATAAATATATTAAACATTGGACATATAGGATGAAACAAAATATAGATTACAATCATGGAGAAGTAAACACACAAGAATAAAATAATTATGGTTAAATAATGTAACCATGCAAATAAGCTCAAAATCTCACATGTTGTGTGTTCTTTAGCTCAAAAACCATGTTCCAAATACAACTTCAAGCAAATTTAACATACAAGTTTTGATAAAAATTAGTGAAATTTTATTCTTAAAATAGGGTCTTAGAAGAAACTTATTGTCTTTTCAATCAAGTAGAACATGCATGCAACTAACCTATTACTGTGTAATTTATCCTATTCTAAAAAGGCAAAACTAACTAAATATCCTAATTTATTGGTGTTAGGGAAGAGAAATTACCTCCGGAAGTCAGGTACTGACCGACCTCCCCACACTTAAGGCTTTGCATTGTCCTCGGTGCCATCTGTCAGGAACAAAGGTGGGCTGGTGGCAGTATCTCCACAGTCGGGACCGTCATGGCTCCCTGTGCTGGTAAAGAAAGTAGAGTCCGGGGTGTCTGAGTCCTTGAATTTTCCCATAATCAGCTCCTTAAGGTATGTGAATCAGCGCTTGTTACGGCGCTCTCTTAGCTTTGCTTTCTGTTCCTGCCGATCCAACTTTTCAAGTATCTGATGGAGCAGTTGGGTTGTTGTAGGGGCTTGTGGTGCGGAAGGAGGAATGTCCTCAGCTGGTTCAGTAGTCTGGCTAGTAGTGGCTGCTTGGAGTCTAATATATTTCCCGTTAGGGATGTATTGATCATCCCGTGGAAGCATGGCTTTGGTGTCCCCAGCTCTATAGGAGACTCCGGCTGCCGAGATGAGATCTGAGACCAAGGCAGGAAAAGGTAAGTTGCCCGCAATCTGTACGTGTCCCATGACATTCCGGATGTGTCTTGGAAGGTTCAGAGGCTGGTCTATAAGGATGCACCATAGTAGAACGGCCATGTCTGCAATGAAGGAGGATTCGTGAGTGTTTAGAAAGACGTAATGGGACATGATCTATGCCCATACGTGAGCCTCCAAGGTAAGTGCTAAAGCCAATATTCCCTTAGGACGGGAACAGTGTTATCCGTAGATCCATCTGCTGCCAGGTAGTGTGATAACTCTGAGAATGGCGTCCCAGTCAAATTGGTATATCTGGCGCTTGAGTGAGGCTTCTTGAAAGGCGTCCAATCCTTCTGGAGCAGAGGAAAGATCTAGAGCTTGTTGAATGGCCTCTTTTGTAATGGGGACTTGCTTCTAACGTACATAGACAGACTGCAGGGTTGGTAGGTGGAAATTAGAGTAGAACTCAACTACCCAAGAAAGATTAACCTGCCTTGGCTGTCTCTGGAGGAAACTCCATTGTCTTCGTTCAATTTGCGGCTCAACAAAGGTAGCAATATTGGGCGGGAGGATAAGAAGGTATTCATTGTTGTAACTCCTTTCTGCCAGGATGGGGAACATTTGCTCACAGTAGCGATTGGTAAATCGCGCAGTGTCCTTTGCTGGGAAGGCTTTCTCTTTTTCATCAACCTTTATAATCCTCTTAATTCTTTTTGTTGAGGGTTTGACTGCAGTTGAAGGAGTCTCTGCCACTAATGCTCTTTTTGTTCCTCTTCTTGCTGGTGGGGAGTAGCTTTCTCTTTTCCTTTCTTGGTGGCCATCCTGAAAAGGG
Source organism: Arachis ipaensis (assembly GCF_000816755.2). Taxonomy (NCBI): domain Eukaryota; kingdom Viridiplantae; phylum Streptophyta; class Magnoliopsida; order Fabales; family Fabaceae; genus Arachis; species Arachis ipaensis. The sequence goes on along the minus strand of NC_029785.2, from coordinate 111,534,986 downwards.
AAAAAGAAAGTAACATGAATTCAAAGGGACAGAGCAAGGAAGATGATGGTATAAGTGATAATCAATGCACGGTAAAGGGGATGTCGTTAACACATGGTCATGACTACATGTGAAAAGTTCACCAATGGAAATATAGAAAGTGCATTTGATGACAATTAAATGTAATGTGTTTATTGGCATGCAGGCAAAGGCATGAGTAGCATAGATCAAGCATTTAATTTGTTAAATATGTTATCACTCGTAACAAACAAACATCAAGTTTGTATTGACAATTAAATTAAATTAATAAAATAGTAAAGGGAATTTATGAAAAGCAAGCATTGAATAATAGAATAGAATAATGTAGAAAATGCATAATGCTATATGGGCTTTTTTACAAACATGTAGCATGCATGAGGAATAAACTATTGAAAATAATAATTTGAACATGCAAGCAACCCTTTAAAAAGTAATATATAATTGCCAAATAATTTTGCAACAATCCACAAGCATATAATGAGAAATAATGACTCAATTAAATTTCTAACACCAATTAAAAGAAAAAAAAGAAAGAAAAAGAAAATATGGATTATGAAAGTAAAAAGAAAAGAAAAGAAGAAAACATAGAAATAAGAAAGATAATGGAAAAGTAAGGAAGGAAGAAGAAAAGAAAAACCTTGTTAATGGTGGTAAGAAAGTAGAAAGTGAGAAATAAGGAAGAAGGAAGAAGGAAGAAATAAGGAAGGAAAAGAGAAAATAGGATTTGGGGAAAAGAAAGATAAGATATTTTGGCAATTTAGGGTAAGCTGTGCGGTGCAAGCGACGCGGATGCGTGGGTGACGTGTTCGCACGAATTGCGCTTATTCGGATTGACGCAGTCACGTCGGTCACGCGGTCGCGTGACACGTTTTATGCTACTGGCGCGAGGGCAGCCTCGCGCTCGCACAACTCTCTGTTCAAAATCTTATTTTGCCAAATTTTGGGTGACACGATCGCGTGGGTTATGCGACCGCGTGAGTGGCCACTATTGGGATATGACGCGGACGCGTGGGGCACGCATTCGCGTGGTAAGGGCTATGCGTCTAGCGCTAGTCCAGCACCACTCCAGCATAACTTTCGGCTATGCACCATTTTCACGTCGAATTTTCAAGTCACGCGGCCGCGTGGGAGGCAAATTTTCCACCTGACGCAGACGCGTGGGGCACGCGGTCGCGTGGGGCGATTTGTGCCAAAGGCATGCCTCCAGCCACGCTCCTGCATGACTTTCTGTTCGCGTTCTTATTCTTTCTGAGCCACCTGCGACGCGGACGCGTCATTGATGCGGTCGCGTCTCGTGATTTTTTTTTTTTTAGAAATAAAAATATGCAAATGCAAATGCAAGCTATATGTGCGAATAAGGATAAGAGTTATGGAAAAAGAAAACTACAAATAAAGAAAAGAACGATCATACCATGGTGGGGTTGTCTCCCACCTAGCACTTTTTGTTTTAAGAAAGGCATATTTTAGGTGGGATGGGAGTGGTTTCAAATCTACATTTTGTTCATGACTCGGCATTTTTTCATCTGGTGACATTGGAGGTGATAAGGCATCTGCTTCACATACATTGGAACTCCCTACACTTGGGTCTTGAATCATACTCTTTCCATCCAAATCATCATAGTGGACTTTTGCCACAACATTATCAATCAAATCACACCAAAAAATAGAGTGATCCTCCGGTGGATGTCTCATGGCTTCATCAAGATTAAAGCTCACTTCTCTCCCATCGATCTCAAACGAGTAGGTACCCGAAAATGCATCTAATTTGAATCGGGAGGTCTTCAAGAACGGCCTCCCAACTAAGATAGATGAGGTCCTCCCGGAATCACTAGGGGGCATCTTAAGAATATGAAAATCAATCAGAAAGACCAACCCCTTTATACTCACTAGAACATCCTCCGTAATACTAACTACAGAAATTATGCTTTTGTCCGCCAAAACAAACCGGGCGGCCGACCGTTTCAACGGTGGAAGCTTTAAGACCTTATAGATGGACAAGGACATAATACTCACACAAGTGCCAAGATCGCACATACAATCAACAAATTGGACCCCATCTATGGTGTAAGTTACTAGTAAAGGGCCAGGGTCACCACACTTCTCCAGTACATCATCCATTAAAGCGGAGATTGAGCTTCCCAATGGAATAGTTTCTAAATCATTAAGCTTCTCCTTGTTCATGCATAGGTCCTTTAGAAACTTGGCATATTTAGGTACTCGGCGGATAGCATCAAAGAGATGAATGGTTACCTCAACTTTCCTAAATATCTCCACCATTTTGGGATCCAACTTAACTTGCTTCTTGGTCTTCTTTGCCAATGTGGGAAATGGAATTGGAGTAGCTTCTTGCAAGACATTTCCATCCTTAGAAATTATACCCCTTGGTTGAGCAATCACTTCTTCAATTACCTCTTGGGCTTCATCCTCCTCTTCGACTTCTTCTATCTCAACCACATCCTCATCTTGAGGGACCTCAGTTGGACTTGACTCTTCCTGACTCCTCTCTTGCAATTTGATGCCGGACCTCAAAGTGATGGCATTGATGTCACCCTTGGGGTTGGGTAAAGGTTGAGAGGGTAAGGCACTAGAGCTTGACGGTTGAGTATGACCTTAAGGTTGTGTGGTAGAGGTAGAGGGTTGAGTGGTCGGTTCCATACGGGAAAAAAGGGCTTAGATGGTAGAGGTAAGACCGGTAAGGCTTGAGGCGAGTGTGGTTTGAAGTTCCTTTTGTCCTTGGAGGATGGAGCAAAGTCTCTCATCTTGGTTAGAGGAAGAAGAATGATAAGTGATTTGGGGGACTTGTGGTTGGTTGGGTAGAGGTGCTTGCCTTTGATGAGGTGGTTGGTAGGTTTGGTAGGCTCTTCCTTGGTTTTGGTTTTGGTATGGAGGATTTTGTTGGTATCGGTTTTGTCAGTTATTGTTGTTCCATCTTTGGGTCCCGCCATTGTCCCTTCCTCCTTGATTATAGTTGTCCCTCCATCCTTGGTTGGAATTATCTTGCCAACCTTGACTAAAATTACCCCCTTGATTATAGTTGCCTCCTTGTTGATAATAACCTTGGTTTGGATGATTGTAGTAGGCATTAGTAGCTGCTAAGGTATTATCTTCTTGGAGGTTTGGGCATTCATCGGTGTAATAGGTGTAACTAGAGCAAATTCCGCACACTCTTTGGGGACCAATTTTTGACTTTGTTGTTGTTGTTGAGGAGGTGGAGGTTGTTGTTGATTGAGTTAGAGTTGCTTGAGAATATTTGTCATTTCTCCCAAGGTCTTGGTAAGGACGGCGGTCTCACCACTAGTAGAAACTTCATTTATGGCTCTTAGGTGATTGTTCCTTTGTCTAGCGTGTTGGGTGGACTCGGCCAAATCGGTGATCAATTGCCATGCCTCCTTCGCAATTCTATACTTTGTCAAGTGTTCATACCATGGGTCGAGCTACATGATCCGGATTGGACGAAGACAAAAACAATCGACCTCTTACAAAAGTTGGTCGACATCGACCTCTTCCCAAAGAGCTCGGCCAAATAGCTACAAGGGCCCAAGTAGGCCCAAAGCAGAAGATCACATCCCACCTAAAGGCGGCTGGCCTAAAGATAAGGGGACTCACCCACAAAAGATAAGATAAGATAACAAACTTATCTCAAGGGAGGTCATCCCAGACTACTATAAATACACTGGAGCACCCATATATAACTCATACTCTGATTCTACACAAAAAAGCTGCTTAAAGCCTGTGCTAACCTAAGCATCGGAGTCTCTTGCAGGTACCACCACCCTCCGGTGATCAAGGATCAGCAACATTTCAAGGTTTAACAAGTCGGACGCGACAGCTCCGGCCACAACAGTAGTTCTCCTCCGAGATCGACCTTCAGTTTCAGGTAACCCTCGGAATATTGGCGCTGTTGCTGGGAACCTGGAAGTCATCCCATCATCATGGAAAATAACCTTGACAACGATCATGACTTTGGCTTGGAGGACAGAACACCGCACAAGAACACATATACCATACCAAAGGATATACCTCAAAACAAAGGAGATAAACAACCCCCAAACACCGAAATCTTGGAAGCTATCCGTGAACAACAGCATCGACTTAAACAACTTGAACAAGAAGCATACCGGCAGCGGGATGCTGAGCGAGACCTTCGGAGAGAAACCAGACGGCGTCAAGAGCTGGAGAACAAATTTCTAAAGCTCAAAGCTGATTTCAAAACCAAGACCACTCGAACCAGCCTTGAAGATAGCCCCCATAAGGATCAAGATCCGTTCACAAAGGATATCATGAAAGCTAAAGTTCCAAAGGACTTCAAAGCCCCTGACATGACCCTGTACGACGGTACGTCTGACCCGAGCCATCATCTCAGTAATTTCAGAAGTCGAATGTATCTTACGGATGCCTCAGATGCAATCCGTTGTAAAGCCTTCCCGACCACTTTGACCAAGATGGCAATCAAGTGGTTCGACAGCTTGCCGCCAAGATCAATAGCAAGCTTCGATGACCTTGCCAAGAAATTCTTAGCTAGATTCTCCATCCAGAAAGACAAAGCCAAGCATGTGCCAAGCTTGCTTGGGATTAAGCAAGGAGATCGGAAAAGCCTCCGTAACTATATGAAAAGATTCAACAAAGTATGCCTGCACATACAAAATCTTCCAACAGAAGTAGCCATCATGGGTCTTATTAATGGCCTGCGAGAAGGACCCTTTAGCCACTCCATATCTAAAAAGCACCCAACATCTCTAAACGAGGTACAAGAGCGGGCAGAAAAGTACATCAATATGGAGGAGAACTCTCGATTAGGAGAAACTTCAAAATCTGGATTCTCCTATCCACCTCGGAATAAGGATAAAGAGTCCAGGAAAAAAGAAGATCAACCTCTTGAAAAACCTAGAAAATACCATAACTACACTCTCCTCAGGGTGTTCCTTGTGGATGTCTACAGAAAGATATGCAACACTGAGAAGATCCCGCCCCCTCGTCTGATTAAGCATAAAAGAGGCGGAAGTCGAACAGAGTATTGTGAATACCACCGAGTCTACGGGCACCCTAACAACGAATGCTACGACCTTAAGAACGTCATAGAGAAGCTAGCCGGGAAGGAAGACTAGACAGGTTCTTGGCCAACAAAACAGACGAACCGAAGAAGTGAAGAAGAGACGAAGAGGTCGGACGAGCTGAACATCCCCTCACACCCCTGAGAGGCATGTTCACATGATAAATGGTGGATTCGCAGGAGGAGGGATCTCTAAGTCGTCCCGTAAAAGACACCTCAAAGAGGTGTATCATGTTGGAGGAGGGGACAGGTCACCCGACCTCCCCACTATTACCTTCACTCAAGAAGACGCTGCAGGTATCATCCCGGGGCATGATGACCCCGTCGTCATTACAATCATACTAGCTAATGCTAATCTCCACCGAACACTAGTAGAACAAGGAAGTTCTGCAGTTATCCTGTTTAAATCCGCCTTCGACAAGCCCGGCTTACAAGAGAAAGAGCTCAGAGTGTATCCGAATAGTTTATTCAGGCTCGGAGACGCTCTAATTCAACCACTAGGGTACATCCCACTTCACACAACCTTTAGAAAAGGAACTCGGTCTAAAACATTAAGCATAGACTACATAGTAGTCGACGTAAGCTCGGTCTACAACGCTCTGATAAGTCAGACAATGTTGAACTAGCTCGCCGCGGTGGTCTTTACTCCACACCTATGCATGAAGTTCCCAACCACAGAAGGGATAGCTACCATAAAGGGAGACCAAAAACTCGCGCGACGCTGTTATAATGAGAGTCTGAACCTTAAAGGTCACCCCAGAGGAAAGGAAACCAATACTATAGAACTCGGGGGAATTCGAGTTCGCGAAGAACTTTACCCTCAACCTGAAGGTGAAACCAAAGAAGTTCAAATTGGAGACACTCGAGACAAAACAACAAGTATAGGGGCAAATTTGAAAGAAGACCTAAAGGAACTACTAATAGAGCTCCTAAAGGAACTACTAATAGAGCTCCTAAAGGATAACTCCGACCTCTTTGCATGGAAGGACGCCGACATGCCCGGTATTGATTCCGGACTAATGTGCCATAAGTTAGCTGTATATCCAGGATCTCGGCCAGTACAGCAGAAACGTAGGAAACTTAGCCCAGAAAGGTCGCAAGCTGTAGAGGAGCAGGTACAGACCTTGCTGGAGGCAGGATTCATAAGGGAGGTAAAATATCCATTATGGCTAGCCAATGTAGTATTGGTCTAAAAGTCAAATGGGAAATGGCGGATGTGCACTGATTACACCGACCTTAACAAAGCCTGCCCAAAAGATCCTTATCCACTCCCAAAAATAGACACACTAGTCGACGCTTCGTCAGGCTATCAGTACCTCTCCTTCATGGACGCTTACTCAAGATATAATCAAATTCCAATGTATCCACCCGACCAGAGGAAAACATCATTCTTAACCCCAAAAGCAAACTACTACTATATAGTCATGCCCTTCAGACTCAAGAACGCAGGGGCTACCTACCAAAGACTGATGAACAAAGTCTTCGCCAATCACATTGGGAAACAAATAGAAGTTTATGCCGATGACATGTTGGTAAAGACACAAAGCGAGGAAACGTTGCTATCTGACCTCACTGAAGTGTTCAATACCATAAGAAAGCATGGGATGAGATTTAATCCCGCAAAATGCACTTTTGCAGTAGAAGCTGGCAAGTTCTTAGGCTTCATGCTCACCCAAAGAGGATCGAAGCAAACCCAGATAAGTGCCAGGCCATACTGCGCATGAAAGGTCCGACCTGTGTCAAGGAGGTCTAGCAGCTCAATGGAAGACTAGCGGCTCTGTCTAGGTTCCTAGCTGGATCAGCCTTAAGATCTCTCCCCTTCTATGCAACATTAAGGAAGGAAAAGAGGTTTGAGTGGACTCCAGAATGCGAACAAGCTTTCCAAGATTTCAAAAAATTTCTGGGGCAACCACCCATCCTTACTCGACCTCGGGAAGGCGAAGAACTCACACTATACCTCGCCGTAGGAAGTCAGGCAATAGCTTCATCATTAGTCAGAGAAGACAAAAGTGGGCAACAACCCATCTACTTCATTAGTAAGGCTCTACAAGGGGCTGAACTAAACTACCAAAAGATAGAAAAATTCGCCTACGCCCTCATATTAACCTCTCGGCGACTCCGCCCAAACTTCCAAGCTCACACCATCAGAATACGGACTAACCAGCCCATAAAAGGTATTTTACAGAAACAGACATAGCTGGAAGAATCCTACAATGGTTAGTCGAGTTATCAGAATTCGACCTCAAATATGAAGCTCGGACAGCTATTAAATCACAGTACGTAGCCGACTTCGTCGCAGAATACATTGACACCCCGGACACCCCCACAAAGTGGACCCTTTATGTGGATGGCTCCTCGAACAAAACCGGGAGTGGTGCAGGAGTCATCTTAGAAAGTAATCAGAGAACCTAAATCGAGCTCTCATTAAAGTTCGAGTTTCCCACTACAAATAACCAAGCTGAATACGAAGCCTTACTGGTTGGTTTGAAGCTGGCTAGGGAGGTAGGAGCTCAGAAGCTTACCATTTTTAGCGATTCACAGGTAGTCACCTCACAAATAGAAGGGAGCTACCAGGCCAAGGATCCCACCATGAGAAAATACCTAGACAAGACCAGAGAACAGCTCAAATAATTCGTGGAATATGAGATACGACATATACCAGAGAAAAAAATGCCTGAGCTGATGCACTTTCGAAACTAGCCAGCACCAAACCAAAGGGCAATAATAGAAGCCTCATCCAAGAAACACTACCAAATCCGTCAACCATGGAAGAGAAAAAGGTCCTAAACATATCAGACTAGGACCAAGGGTGGATGACTCCTATATTAGCTATCTCAAGTCGAAAATACTTCCCGCAGACAAAAAGGAGTCAAAAAGGCTAGTACGAGAAGCACAATACTACACCATAGTACATGACGTCCTATATAGGAGAGGAATCTCTACGCCCTTCCTAAAATGCGTCCCGACCTCCACTACAAAGGAAGTTCTTGAAGAAGTCCACAGAAGCATGTGCGGCAACCACCTTGGGGTGCGAGCTCTTTCTAAAAAGGTACTCAGAGCAGGATTCTACTGGCCGACCTTACAAAAGGAAGCAACAGAGTTTGTCAAAACATGCCCCCATGCCAGAAGCATGTGAACTTTCACATCGCACCACCCGAAGAACTCATTTGTGTCACTTCACCCAGGCCATTCGCAAAATGGGGGCTCGACCTCCTCGGACCCTTCCCCCTGGGATCAGTGCAAGTAAAGTTCCTCATTATTGGAATAGACTATTTCACAAAATGGATTGAGACAGAACCTTTGGCCACTGCCACTGCCCAAAGAAGTTGGAAATTCTTATACAGAAATATTGTTGCAAGGTTTGGGGTGCCACACTCTATTACCACAGACAATGGCACTCAATTCATCGACACGGGCTTCAGAAATCTGGTAGTTGATTTGAAAATCAAGCACCAGTTCACCTCTGTAGAACACCCATAAGCTAATGGACAGGCGAAAGCCGCCAACAAAGTCATACTGGCCGGGTTAAAACAGAGACTACAAGACACCAAGAGAGCTTGGGCTGAAGAGCTCCCACAAGTCCTATGGGCATACCAGACAACACCACATTCAACCACTGGAGAATCACCATTCTAACTTGCTTACAGAATGGAGGCAATGATTCTCGTAGAGCTAGAAGAAGGATCTCCCAGAATGATCCTCTACAATTAAGATACCAACTCCCAAGCTCAAAGGGAAGAGCTCGAATTACTTCCAGAAGTCCGAGAAAGAGTTCGGATTAGAGAGGAAGCCCTAAAGTGTCGAATGTCCTTGAGGTATAATCGGAAGGTAATCCAGTGAAGCTTCACCACCAATGATCTCATCTTAATCCGAAATGATATCGGAGTAGGTCGGTCAGGAGAAAGGAAGCTAGCAGCTAACTGGAAAGGACCATACCGAGTAGCAGAAGTATTGGGGAAAGGTTACTACAAGGTGTCCGACCTCGAAGGGCGAGAGCTACCAAGGTCATGGCATGCCTGTCACCTAAGAAGGTACTATAGCTAGAAAATAGAAAAGATCTTAGGTCAAGGTGCACTCTTTTTCCTGAAAAGGTTTTTTAACGAGGCGCCAGGCCGAGATCTAAAAAACTACCCAACCTAGAAGGGTAAGTACTCGTATGTATACACTTTTATTTATGTTTTTATCTTATTATTATTTAAAAGTATTCAATTCCCTAAAAAGTTTCCTACCAAGACCACAAAGGCCACCTAAAAGGCAGCCCAAGAGTTTAAAGTGTTTAAAACAGAAGTTGCTAAGCAGCAACGTAATGTCAGAAGAGCCTGCCACAAAAGACTTACAGAAAATTAGAACAAGTTCTCACAAAGTCCACAAGTCGGACTATACAAAATATTCAGAATAAAGATACTAAAATAAACATCATAAGGGATCCAGGCTCGCCCCAGTAGCCGCATCCTGGGCAGGAGGAGAAGGAGGCATGGTCAAGATGGGAGTAGCATTAACCACTCCATCAGGCCCGTTTAGAATCTGCACATCCAGCTCGGGCTTTGGAGGGACGACCTCTGACGGGACGGAAGAAGCTGAAGCTGCCGAGGCTTTTCCTGGCGGCACAAGAGGAGGACCCTCATCCTCATCATCAGGGGCAGGCACGATCTTGCCATCCACCACCATATTATCCATACTGAACAAGGAGAGATCGGCCTCGGGAGCAATAACTTAGACCTGAGCCTTCAAGATCTCGAACATATCAGTCATACTATTTACCATGTGTCCTTGAAGCTCGTCATAATCATCTTGGGTCGATTAAAGCCTCTCCTTAGTTTCTAACAGCTCGCCGTAGGTCCGGGTATAGCTCTCCTTATACTTTTTCGCAAACTCATTAGCCAAGTTAGCAGCTGCCTCTGCCCTAGTAGTACGCTCTTTTTTTTTTTCCACATCAAGCTCTAACATGGCAACCCGGGCATCCAACTCATCCTTCAGACCTTTCACCCTATTAAATTCAGCTCGGGCATCTTCCAAAAAGGCCTGGGTAGCACGGACAGGGGACTCCCTAACAACCCGAGATAAGGCCGTACCAACATTGGCCATTGGAATGCTGTTGGTCGTTATAAAATCAAGGTGACGAAGAATGGAGACGTCATCTAGAGGGACCTTACCATGAGGAGAAATTAATTCGGTAGCAAAGGCCACACCATCAAACTCTTTGTCATCAAGGTTATACGTCCCAACAGTTTTTTGACGCTTTGGAGGCGGTCTAGCAACATTAGGAGAGGAGGCAGGGCCAGAAGTCGCCTGAGGTGGATTAGAGGGAACTACCTAGACTCTAGGGGTCGGGATGATCTTTCTTGGGCCCTGAGAGTCAAAAGTCGGCTTCTTTGGGGACACCTGAGAAGACCCTTCCCCCGAGGTCTTCGCTGACAAGTTTTGGGCAGCTGTCGCCTTTTTGGCCCTCCGAAAGGCCTTCATAGAGTCCGAAGATTTTACCATTTCTGAAAAGAAAACCAGGAAAACAAGTTATAATAATAAAGAGGAATAAAATTACAAACAATAGAAGAAAACCACTTCTAAAAGAAGTCGGATGCTACCTAGCTCGGCATGAAGGAGGGAGGGATCTTCGAGAAATCTCTTGGTGTCCAGATGAGAAGGTTCCCCCCAGTGCTCCTCTAGAACACCCACAAAGGCCTGCTCAACCTCATTTAAACTCTTCCAAGAATACTTAGGAGCTACTATATCCTTTTGCCAACACAAAGGAAAGGTCGGCTCATCATTCTCATCTAAACAAAAGAAAGGTCGGGCATTCTCGACAGCTCGGACCTTAAAGTAATAGTTCTTAAAATCTCGAAAGGACTCATCAAACATTGAAAAAACTTTCTTCCCCTGGGTAGCTCGGAAAGAAATCCAAGAAGCTTTCTTCTTCGCTACTCCAGGTTTTGTCAACACAAAAAGATAAAGAAAAAGGGGTGTAGTAGGTCGGACACCTAATTTCTGGCACAACAGCTAGAAAATCTTAATGAAGGCCCAAGAGTTCGGATGAAGCTGGGAAGGGGCCACGTTACAAGTCCATAAGAGGTCGGTCTCGAAAGCAGAAAAAGGGATGGTGATATTCAACTGACTAAAGAAGTAGTCATAAGCATAGAAGAAGGGCCGTTCTCCCTGAGTTAAGGGAGGGAAACTAACCCTCTCCTCAGGATCAGGTGACACTAGTTCATAATTCTTTTCATCATCCCTATTGCTACAGATCCTATGGAACCTCCTAAGCCTCACACAGTACTCGGGATCAGCCACGATCACACACATCATGACTATTGAATCCAGCCAACCGGTCATACCAGCAGGAACTTTGGTAGACATCTCGACAATGTTTTTCGTGAAGACATAGACCAACTATCCCTACAGTAAGAAAAAGAAAAAACAGTCACTATTCAAACAACTCGGACAAGAGACAGAGAGTGAGGAAACTAGCACACAAAGAGTGTCACAGCAAAAGGGCACCCTATGATGCACAAAAATACCAACAGACCAGGGGCACCCTTTGGAGGCAAAGAAGATACAATCACACAATCAACAAATAACGAAGGTCCTAGTTAAGATCCTAGCCCCTCCGCCAAATAAAAAGGGTGCAACTAAAACCTCATCACCTAAGTGCCTACACGTCCCCAGAATGAAACAACAGAGATAAAAAATCACAACCCTAAAGAAAAATAAAAGACATACAGAAAGTTTCAACCTTTTCAAAGAGAATCCAGCAAAGAAGCAACAACTTGGTACAAAGGGAAAGCATGCAAGCGTAAAACGTAAAAAAGCGACAAATAAAGCTTGAAGCAAAGCACTAACCTGCGAAAGAAGACGAAGGAACTAGCGGCAAGCCACAAATGATCTCCACCAAGAGATGGAAGCTCCAAAAAACCCAAGAAAAGAACAATCTTGGAGTGCTGGGGCAAGAAAGAGATGAACGAAAGGAAGTTTTCTCTCACTGAGTAAAAGGAAAACTGAAGATGAAGTCTAATGCTTTCTTTTTCAAATTAAGCGGGGAATGAAATGGCGAAAAGCAATTAAAAGCCCTATAAAAAGGCTTTAAAGACGCTCATTTTAACCAAAACTGACGCACGTGGGAAGTGATGTCGCATTTAAAGCGTCTCGCATTCCAAAATCATTAAAGATGCGAAACTTGCTCGAAGAAGGGACAAATCGAATACAACTAAGCAAATGCTCAAGCACGACTTCCTCAAAGGGGTCGAAGTTTAAAAACACGACCTCAAGGGGAAGATCGAACTCAAGCAAGGGCACTGTTCATACCATGGGTTGAGCTACATGATCCAGATCGGATGAAGACAAAAATGACTGACCTCTTACAAAAGTTGGTCGACACCGACTGCTTCCCAAAGAACTCGGCCAAATGGCTACGAGGGCCCAAGTAGGCCCAAAGTAGAAGATCACAGCTCACCTAAAGGTGGCTGGCCTAAAGATAAGGGGACTCAACCACAAAAGATAAGATAAGATAACAAACTTATCTCAAAGGAGGTCATCCCAGACTACTATAAATACACTGGAGCACCCAGGTATAACTCATACTCTAATTCTACAAAAAAAAACCTGCCTAAAGCCCATGCTAACTTAAGCATCGGAGTCTCTTGCAGGTACCACCACCCTCCGGTGATCAAGGATCAGGAACATCTCAAGGTTCAACAAGTTGGATGCGACAGCTCCGGCTACAACAGTAGATCTCCTCCGAGATTGACCTTCAGTTTCAGGTAACCTTCAGAACATCAAGGAACCATTGCTTGCGGCATCCAAAAGGATCTTGTCTTGTGGTTTCATTCCTTGGCAAAAATAGCTAATCAACACTAGAGTGTCAATCATATGGTGAGGGCATGAGTCAAGAAGCCTCCGAAACCATTCCCAATACTCGTATAGAGTTTCCATTTCACCTTGGACAATGCATGAAATTTCTTTCCTCAATCTATCTGTCACCTCCGGAGTAAAGAATTTATCTAGGAACTCCCTTCTAAGAAAATTCCAATCACTAACAATCTCATCGGCCAAAGTGTAGAACCACTCTTTGGCTCTTCCCTCTAGAGAGAATGGGAAGGCAAACAACCAAATAGAGACCTCATCGGAACCCTCCTGCCTAGTTGTTGAACATACACCTTGAAAGTCTCTAAGGTGTCTAATAGGATCTTGGGCGAAGAGTCCATGAAACTTGGGTAGAAGATGAATCAAGGTGGTTTTGAGTTCAAAATTAGCATTTAACTCTGGATGATGCACTTGAAGCGGTTGAAGAACAAAGTCCGGAGCACCGGCTTCCTTAAGAGTGGCTCTCCTTGGAGTGGCCATCGGTTCGGTACCTAGATCAATAGAAGAAGAATTAGTAGTATCGATGGAAGAATAGATGGTTTCCTCCTCAAATGACGTTTCCGATTCACCCTCAGATAAGGTTAGTGAATTGGTAGGAACCCTTTCACCACCTCCAATGGCCAACCGTTTACGAGCTTGCCTAAGATGTGAGATAGTTCTCTCAATTTCTGGATCAAAAGGGGCTAAGCTCGGATCCGGTAGTGAATGCGTCATTCAAAGAAAGAAGCATAGAGCTCATGACAAAAAGATGCACTAAACAAAGATTAATTCTAACTAACAATTGAACTAGAAAACAATCAAGAAAGAATGCAAGTATTCACATATCCACATGTTTAAACTAACCAACAACATGGCACACAATTGCAACTTTCCAGCAATGGCGCCATTTTGATGAGCTATATTTTGTCGGTATAGAATTTTCCAATAGAAGTATGTCGTGAGTATAGTCTAAACCAACAAGCTATAACGCATCAAACATAGAAAATGTGTGTCCACAATTCAAAATCAATAACCGAGAGTATTAGTCCCGAGTCGTTCTCCCTAGGAGTTGCCCTAAGATACACATCATTGGTTAGGAGTTCTCTTGTTGTTTGAGGTTGAATACGAGAAATATAAACAAACTTGCATGAAAGTAATGAACAAATAGCAAGTAGGCTAAAGGACACAAGAAATTGAACTAGACAAGAGTAAATGACAATCAATCAATGTAAAAGCCTTGGCTAGGGTTGGGAATTGGAATTCCTATCCTCATTGCCTCCAACAATTGTGATAAGAATTGGTTATTGCTCCACTTAGTTAACCTCTAACTATGGAGGAAAGTCAAGTAGAGATAATCAATTTGAGTCCACAAGTCCTAGTCAAATCCTAAGGAAAAACTAGAGTTAGTGTCATTCAAATCAATTAGCAATTTCCAATTATCAATCAACAAAAGGCTTTGACAATTCAAGTGTCTCCATTGTCCAACCCCTAAGCCAAGAATGAAAATCTACTCCATAGCTATAGTTGACATTTTCTCAAACAAGTGGTGAACAAGAATGAAAGACATTGTGAAATTGAGAAGAGAATTTGAATTCAAGCTATCTAATACAAGCAGTCAACAATAATAAAGCACTTCACAACAATGAACATGAAATTCCTCAATGCATTAATAGAAATCAAAGTAACAAGATCCAAATCCAAGATCTACAATGATAGAGTAACAAAAACACTAAATTGAGAGTAGAAGAGTGAGATCCACAAACTAGAACAATGTAGAATTGAGATTGAATTCAGATCTAACCAAAGGATCCAAGTGAAATTGAGATTGAGAAAGCCAAAACCTAGAGAGAAGCTAGAGTTTCTCTTTCTAGAAAACTCCAAAACTAACTACCAAAAAATATCTAAATGTGTGTAATGTGTAATGTGTGAATCCCCTTCAATCCTTGGTCCTTTTAGCCTTTTCCCTCCAAAATTCAACTCAAAACTGGGCCAGAAGTCACGTGCCGAGCGTCACGCGTACGCGTGGGTCACGCATATGCGTTGTCTGGGTTTTTGGGATCCATGCGTACGCGTCAGGCGTGCGTAGGCGTCGATGAGAATTCTGCCCAGCCACGCGTATGCGTCAACGTTTGCGCGCCAATCCCAGATTCCAGCTCCCACACGTGCGCGTCGATGCCAATGCTCCAAAGCTCTATTTTTCATGCTCCTTCCACTTATACATGCTTCCTTCCTCTCTTCTAGACCATTCTTGCCCCTATAAATTTTGAAATCACTTAACAAACGGATCACGGCATCAAATGGTAATAGAGGGAGATAAAAATATAGCATAATTAAGGCATAAAAAGCATGTTTTCAACCATCAAGCAAAATTAGGAAGGAAACATAAAAACTATGCATTTTACATGGATAAGTGTGATAGAATATTGATAGAACCCTCCAAATCCTACACAAAATAAACCCTAAAATTGAGGTTCATCAATGCGTGCGCGAAATGCCCATGCCACATATACGCGTGGGCATACGTTTTTCCAAAATTTTTACCCAGTTTTGAATAAACTGCAGAATCACCAATTTTTAATCCCAACTCCTGACGCGCATAACTTTTTCGTTTTAAATCATTTTTCCTCCGTTCTTCAAACGGCGTAAACTTCACGGACCCACTTTTCATATAAATAAATTTGAAGTCATTTGGGGGTCCGGAAGCCAAGTTATAGGCCGCCAAAGTTCGGCCAAAAACCAAATTTCACAAAACCTCAAAAACCTCCATTTTCTTTTAAAACTCCTTCCAACCTAACTCATCATACCTATAATCATCAATACAACATTCCTTTAACAATATCACAACAATCTTTACAATCCTACCATTTCTCAACTCAACAACATCACACTTCAACCTTTCAATTCATCAATGGAATATCATTCACTTGTTCAACATATATATGCATATACATAACATCATCACGTCATCATTATTAGTTCATCCAATAAGCACCCCCAATTTATATCACAATTCTTCCCAAAGTTACTAAGCATTAAATATATTCATACATTCCAACCTAACCTATGGTCATCTAGCCTAAGTTTTCAGAGAACATTATATATTAAATACGCGAAATCTAAACCATACCTTGGCCGATTTCCACGTTTAGTCCAAGGCAACCACTTAAGCCACACACACACACAGCCCCACAAGTTCCAAAATCATCAAACCTTGGCACCAATCCTCCACCAAGCCTCCAAATGTCCACAATTCAGTTCCAATATATATATACACACCTAAATTCACATATTTCATACATATATACTTCAAAACTTAGAATTTAGCAAACTAAAAACAATGATTGGCTAAGGTTAGAGACCTCACCGTATGCACAGATTAAGAGAGCCAAATCCAACAAGCTCCACAAGCTAATTTGAACCTAGAGAATCAAAATCAACAAATTCTCAACTTGGATTCTCTTTAATTTCGAAATTGAGGAACAGAGAGGCTGGGGTTGTAACACCCTAATTAGCCTAAGCTTCACCTCGCATCATAAAGCAAAGGTTAATTGGAGATTACGACAATTACGACA
>NC_029785.2:111453909-111518471 GCF_000816755.2 Arachis ipaensis | reverse complement strand
CACATACAAAATCAATCACAACACTTCATATAATAATAATAATAATAATAATAATAATAATAATAATAATAATAATAATAATAGTTCTTTATACAAGTAACTTATAAACATGTCATGTCATTACAATCACGACTCCTATCCCTATTTACAAAAACATAATAATAATAGCGAGGGAAATAATAACTAAACTAATACAACAATATCTCATAAGCAAAAGCGTAAAGATCTCTTCATAAGCTTCTTCTTCCATTTTCTGAAAAGATAAAGTTGTAGGAGAGTGAGAACCTAACCACACGGTCTCACCAGAGGAGTTTCAGAATTGTCATAAGAAGATACATAAAAGAAAGTTATTTTCAACCGTAGTGATCATAGCTCGTCTTATGAACCTTTTCAAAAATCCACAATTGATTACCAAAAATCTAGTTTCAAGTTTTTCTTATAAGACTTAAAAGTTACCTAATCTATATGAATGACCAACCCATTCCAAGCATAGATTTATTAAGTCTATGCTAAATCAACTTGATTTTTCATACTTTGCTAAATCTCAAACACAAATCAATCACGGCCTTCGACCCATCACATAATCAATCATGGCCTCCGGCCCAAGTAATTAGATCAACACTCAAATCATCATAATTCGAGCTAACTAGTCACAATCATAAGTAATGGAGTTTAAACACAATCAAGAGCAAGTACTGCAAGTATGGTAATTAGCAGTTAAACATAAATATTCACATAGGCAAACCAAATACAATATGCACATCCAAACAATGTCACATAGATGCACATGATGCATGCTTGTCCTACTAGACATGAGCTCACGTGTCGGTTATATTGCCAGACCTGACTCGTGGAAGCGGAATTACACAACTGTCCCCACTCTTAGGTTCTGTAAAAGCAAGTGGGATTCACCAACCATCCTTGTCCGGAATGTTCTTACCTATGTAAGCGGGATTCACCAAATTTTCCTTGCAATCTAATCAAACGACGAGTAAGCATCCTTACCGGATACCTCGAACAAGCGGGATTAACCAAACAGCCTTTGTTCGGATGTTATACATACCCAGGAGGAACCAGGAAGGGGATCCTAACCTTCTACCATATTTTTGGAGGCGATCTTACATTCTTAAGAGGAATAAAAAAGGGGATCCTTTCCTTCTACCATCTTACTAGGGTCACTCTAACATATACAATTGGGATATATTGTCCATGCACACTCTTAGGATATAGTGTAACACCCTAATTAGCCTAAGTTTTACCTCGCGTCGTAAAGCAAAGGTTAAACAAAGATTACGACAGTTCTAAGATCGTACATATGATATATGATATATAGAAAGAATAGTATAATCTAGAAGCCCAATGAAAGATATAGCTCAAAACAGGATTTCAAAAGCGCAAAACATTCTACCGAAGCTACTATCTTAAGGCACAAGAAACAGATAAGATATAACAAAAGATAAGTATATAATATCATAGGAAACTAGCCACGGCTCGCAGAGTTTAAGCCGGCTAGCCATATACAGATATATAGAACCAGATGGTAAAAAAAGCTTATACAAGTTTTGTTCTCTCAAATACAAGCCTCTAGGCAAAACAAAATACAAAAGTGAGAGACATTTACAAAATAAGCCAAAAGACTCAAAAAGATATCCGGATCCTCCGCTTCTGTCACCAACCAGACAACTCACCGAGGTGGGTTACGACTTGCATCTGAAAAACACAACAGAAATATGGTATGAGAACCGGAGGTTCTCAGTATGGTAACAGTTCCCAGTGATGTAGGATATAAGACCCCGGGACGCCAAAGGCAATCCTAGCTCCAAATCCATCACAAGATTCAAACTTAAGACATACTAAAACAGTAAAGCATGATTATATAAACCTTAACATAAATAAACCGGGTAATCTATCTTAGGGAATTTCTACTCTAATCAAACACCGCTGTCCCTACAGCCTTCACCAACCTATCCTCCATGCGATCCCATCGTCATCGCCTTCCGAACCTCCTCAATCCCAGTAGAAAACACAGATAATATACAATTCAATTAAAACACAAGTATTGGCATATAAGGCAATTAATTCAAATAGCAATTAGGCATGTTATATAAATAGGCAAGCCATTACAAGTAGACAAAGCATACAAACAGATAGAAAAATGCATATGATGAATGCCTGCCCTACTGGCTGTGATATCACATTGTCGGTTCAACCGCCAATCCGACACATCTCCATGGAGACGTCGCCCTTCAGAATCATTATATGGGAACCCCCGAGATATAGTGCTCTGATCACTATCCAGGGTTTTGCGCCTGTACGCTCTAATGATCCGAAGGGATGCGAGCGGGATACTATTGCCACCGACCTCGCATCTAAGTGCAAGCGGGACGAACCACCGCTCTTACGCTACCGCCGCTACCTCGATAGGCGAGATCCAACCACAGTCCCTGCCGGGCGCATAGCGTCTCATAGTCTCAATATCAAAATAATACATTAGTGGTTTTTAGAAAACATTTTCAGTGTGTCATGGATCCACCATCTCATTCCGAGTCCTCGACTTATCTCAACCACTGTCAATTCACATTTCCATTTTGAACTCATCAGTTCCTCGATTCTCATCTCATACATCAACCATTCATCACATACCATCAAACCATCCCCAATACACCCGAAACCTAGACCTCCATCTTCTAAATTTTCCAAATAATATCATCTAAATCCATTAAATTCTTTCCCATGTTTTAAATATTCAAAACTAGGCCCAAGAGTCCTAAAATGGTGTTAGAGAAGCTTACAACCTTGTTGGGAAGGTAGAATAGTTGAAAACAAAGAAAAATTTGAGAAACAAGGCGTGTGCGGCCGCACAGGGGTGTGCGCGCGCACGCTCTGGAGAGTTTTAAAATGTGTACGTACGCACAGGGGTGTGCGTACGCACAGGTGTCAAAGCTTACAAAACCCCAACAGACTGGCCTTTCCAACGTGTGCGTGTGCACAGGTATGTGTGGACGCACAGGTTGCAATTCATCCTTTGATATGCGCCTGCACAAGCTGTGCTAGCACTGCAAACAGAACGCATTTTCCTGCCTGTGTGTGCGCACAGGTGTGTGCGTCCGCACATATCAAAAATTTCGCAGGGTTGTGCGTGCGCACATATCAGAAATCCTGAAATTCTGCAACTTTGCAAAATTTCAAATTTTTAACACCAACTTTGAATGATCATAACTTCCTCTACAAAATTCCAAATTTTACAAACTTTATATCAATTTAAAGAGTTTTCAAAGATCTTTAATTCTAAATAAATTTCATCAAATTTTGAAAATCGAGACAAAAGTTATGATCAGACAAAGGTCACCAAAAATCCATTTTTACCCAACTTTCACATATACCCAAATCTACCAAATCCACAAGCCACATCCAACTAGATTAATATCAAAAGTCCATTTACAGCACACTTTACCCTCTTGGGTTACCATTCACCATTTTAACCACCAAACCTCAAGTATATAACTCTAAAATCAATCTTCCATCAACACATTCAC
The DNA here is from genome assembly GCF_000816755.2 of Arachis ipaensis. Classification (NCBI taxonomy): domain Eukaryota; kingdom Viridiplantae; phylum Streptophyta; class Magnoliopsida; order Fabales; family Fabaceae; genus Arachis; species Arachis ipaensis. The sequence goes on along the minus strand of NC_029785.2, from coordinate 111,514,935 downwards.
CAATCATCACTTTATCTCTATAAACTCTCATTTTCAACCTCATTCATACATTACATTAATATCCATCAATATGCAATCATTCAAAATCATAAATCATCATATCTCAACATCATCATTTCTCAACATAGCAACATCAATCTAACATACAACATCAACCAACTATCATCAACAACCATATAAATCCAACTTCTCCTATAGGTCACTAGCCTAAGTGTCCATGAATATTATATACTACATAGAGGAAACCGAAACTATACCTTGGCCGATCCCCTATATGTCCAAAACTTAAAATTGAGCACCAAATGAGCTTTCAACCACAATCCAACCACCAATGCAACTCTAACAAGCACTAACAAGCTCCAAACTCACAATAATCAAGCTATATACATATAAATCACCACAAATCAACATAGGGTTTCCAATTGAACATAATGTCACAAGGGTTTAACATCTCTTATCTTTTCCAACAGCTTTGGTATCAAAAATCTAATGCTAAGCAAGGATTAGAGCAAACCTAAATATCCAAAATCACAAAAACTCATTTAACCCAAAGCCCTAATAAACCTGAAATTTAGAAGAGAGAAACTGAGAGGAATTCGAGTTTTCCTTACCAGTTTCTTATATGGGTCTTGTAGAGCTCTTCACAAGGAACACGTAGCCGCAAACGGTGCGGCGATCGGAGCTCTATAGCTCAAGATATGAGCTTGAGAAGAAGATGGTGAATAGTAACAACGGTGGAAAGCTCTCACCTCTCTCCTCACTTCAGCTGCTGTTGTGTTTATGTTATGAGGGTGAATGTGGCTGAAATGGGTTCATTTAAGTGTATTTATATGTTGGGCTTGGGCCCAACTTGGGCCCGGTCCAACCCGTTAGCGTTTTTAGTGCGTTTGTCCCAACTTCGGGACAAACCTTTAAAATTAACGCCCGGTTTTTCATTTCTAACTTTTTTCTAAGGTTTTTGACGGTTTTCATTTTTTCTCGTGCGGTACCGGGGAGACTCGAACCGGTTCAACCGGTTCAACTACCGGTTTGTGGTTTTCGCAGAAAACACATTTTCTGACTCAAAAAGACCCACTGAGTCCAAAAATTACCTTTAAATCCTCAAATTCTCGCTCTAACTTTTCAGAATCTAATGGGGGCAATACAATCACTTAATTAACCGGTTGATTAGTTGCGGTTCTTACAGGGGTGATAGAGTGGCTTACTTATGAAATTGTTCTGATGGATTCGTATAGCTCGATGCGATAAACACGTAGCCACAAACAGTGTAGCGATCGGAGCTCGGAGCGAGAAGTTATAGCAAATTAAGGTAGTTAACATTGAATATTAATCCGGAAATTTAAATATCTCTGACACCTTAACTATTTTTATCATATTATTTTCTTAACCAATTTTAGTTTGCTCTTATTAAATTTTCTAGTTTTTATTAGAACCCTAAATTTTGATTGTCTGACTAGAATAATCAATTGACTATTGTTACTTGATCTATTAATCCTCGTGGGATCGACCCTCACTCACCTGAGGTATTACTTGGTACGACCCGGGGCATTTGCCGGTTCAGTTGTGGTATTCTAATTCCACACCAAGTTTTTGGCGCCATTGCCGGAGATTAATTGTGATTAACAACTAACAGTTGATTGATTACCTAGATTAGACTTTTTCTTTGTTTAATTTTCTTATTTTATTTTTTTTCGAAATTTTTTATATAAAAAAATGAAATTAAAAAAAATAATATCTCTTTTTGTTCTTTTTCGTAGCTTTTTTGTTTACCACATGGTGCGTTTAATTCTGTTTGGTGTTTTGTGCTAAGGAAAATAATGGAGAGATATCATATAGGTTACTACTCACACCCAAGGAGTGATTCATATTATTGTGCTCCATGTTCCATCTATCAAGAACCACCATCTTCATATTCATAACAAGAACCATTCTCCTCTTTTTATTCATATCAAGAGTCACCATCTCCTTATTCATACGAAGAATCATCTTCTTTTTACTCATATCAAGAGCCACCATCTCTTTATTCATATAAAGAGCCATCAGCTCTTGAGCTTCTCATGAAAGGATGCATACATGATATGAGGATGAGTGTAAAAAATATAGAGAAACACGTGGAGTTGATTATCAAGCACCTGGACAAGATACAAGAAAATTCCTTCCCAAGAGATACAAAGCAAGATCCTATGAAAGAAAGTGAGGAAATCAATCAAAAGAGTTCATACTACAGTGAATTAGAGAACTCTTCACCCTCACACATGGAAGAAGAGGAAGATGCACAAACAAAGGAGGAAAATGCACAAACAAAGGAGGAAGCCATGCACACTGCATGCTTGCACATTCCAAAAATTCAGGAGAAAGCCATACAAGTCCCTTCAATTATATGCATGCAAGCTCTTGAGAAGAAAAATCTAAATGCACCGCCCATATTTGAATTGAAGCCTTCTCCCCCAATACTTGAATACACTTTCCTTGGTCCTAGTGAATTAGAGAGTTGTATAGGATTTACTTTTTGGTGGGTATCATTTTTCTCCTCATGTCCACTAAAGTCATTTCTCTTAACCAACTGGAAGAAGAGGAAGACATTCAAGAACCAACCGTCAAGCTAGTGACGTTAAAGAAGCGCTTATTGGGAGGTAACCCAATATTAGGTAATTTCTTTTCATTTATCTTTTTGCTTTGCTTCATATTGCATATGTATTTCATGGATCACGTTTGGTGTTGTTACATGAACATGATACTTTCATTTCACTGGGTACTTGGCCCAGACTTTCATTGATAATGTCACACTAAGTTTGGTGTTCTCACACTAAGTTTGGTGTTGCCACACTTCACCTATGCAAGATCCACTCCCTCCATGCCAATACATTAGCAACATGTTTATTTTACTTTATTTTATTTTTAATTTTGTTTGTTTGATTTGAATGATCTTCCGCCTTGCTTTCTTATATCCACTAGACATCATGATTATTCCAATTTCTATCACCACGGTTTTTCTTTGTTGCTTGAGGACAAGCAACCATTCTAAGTTTGGTATTGGAGGCTATGCTCTACATAGCTTAAAAGAGGATAAAGAAGAAGATGATGAAGAGAAAGGCAGAGAGAACTAAGGTTGTTTCCTTCCTTTTTAATTACATGCATGTGTGTTCTTCCTTTTAGATAAGCATAATATAATTTTGAATTGTAACATATTACCTTTACATCATGATTATCATCTTGAAATTTATGAGTCAAAACAATTAAGCATCATGATCATCAATAAACAGGGTAATTAAAGAAGAAGCTAGTATGAGCATATGAGTATTGGAAGGCTAGCATGACTATTTTTGCTCAAACACATTTGAATTTTGTTTGATTAAAATTTTTATTTAGAACACTATAAATCTTTAAAATTTTGAAAACCTTGAAGAAGCTTGTCAATTAATGATCAAGTAAAGAAAAAAAAAAAGAGAACAGAAAGGGGAAAATGAGAAAGCTGAAGGCTCTGAGTACCAATGACAACTCATTAGTCAAGTACTTTTGGTGTTTATGTATCAAGCAAAAAGCTTGAAAACAAAATACTTAGAGTCAAGGCTAGGCTTAAGTGAAAATCACCCCCTCAAAGCTCAAGGCTCTGAGCATCAATGATTAGAGAGTAAAGAAAAGAAACAAAAGCAAAGCTTAAAGAGTTCTCTAGTTATATGCTTGTGGTGCTTATGCATCAAGTGGTAATAATTGAAAACAAAGCATTTAGAGTCGAAGCTATAAAAACAAATAGTGCAAAGCAACCAAGAAACTAAAAAAAGAAACAAATAAAAAGCTTGTTTCTAGGAAGGAATATAAGAAAAGATTTCATAAAGTGAGCAAGATAAAATCATCAATCATTTGAAACTTTTTTGTGAGTGTTGCATGCATAGTAAACTAGCCAACCATGAACATTGAAATTGCTATTCTTCTCACCTTGGATTGTCACTTTATATTGCATGATTCTTTGTTTGCTTGAGGACAAGCAAAGTTTAAGTTTGGTGTTGTGATGCATGAGCATCTTTTCTATCTTTTTCTAGTGAATTTGTATTTTAATTTGTAAGTTTAATCAAGATTTAAATACTTTTTAGCCACTATGAATGCTACTTTGAGTTGTGTACAATTCTGTTTATTTCAGATAGCATTTGGATGGATTTGATGGAGTTTTATAGAAGAAGAGAAGAAAGTGAATGATGCTGTCAACCCTGACCTCCTTTCACTCCAATGGGAATAACTTGAGCTAAAAAGGTCTAATTGATGTGATTCTAGTGGCATTAGAAAGCTAACTTCCAGAGCTTTCCAATGAAGTATAATAGTGTATACTTCTTCTCCAACCTGTACGGCCATGTTGGCGCCTAACTTGGAGAATCCCAAGTTAGGCGCCGGAGGAAGACAAAAGCTCATAATACGTGCTGCCAAGGCAGCGCCTAACTTCGGATTTCCCAAGTTAGGCACCAGGAAGAACATAAGCATAATTCCATTTGCCCAAGGCAGCGCCTAACTTCACTTTCTTAAAGTTAGGCACCAGTTCAAAGAAAGCGTTGGTCCCCATTCATCCAATTGAAGCTGCACGAAGATTTTAATTAATTTTGATTAAATCTTTATTTTATTTTGAAATAGAAAAAGATATTATTTAGTTTTAAAAAATATATTTTACATTTATTAGGGTTAGATATAAAAGAAGAAGAGATCTTGACCTAGGCCACTCCGAATTTTCATTCGACACTTTCATACTTTTCTCTACTAGGGTTTATTTTCTCCATGAGGAACTAAGCCTCCATTGTTAAGGTTAGGAGCTCTATTTACTTTGATGGAATGATAATTATTTGTTCTTCTACTCTTGATTAATGTTTTGATTATTGTTTAAGAATTGGTTTCGTTCTTCATCCTAAGAATTAGTGATTATTGGAAAATAACTCTAAAATTTAACTTGAATTCTATTTGAATCTTGGAAAAGTTATATCATTAGAATTATATCTTGAAATTAATTCCTCACAAATATTTATTTATCTGGATTTAACGCGATATGTGACATATCATCGTCTTATTTTTGGGTATCTAGGGTTTGTGTGGCTCATAAACTAGAATTGAACTTAACCCTCTAATCGGAATCAAGTAACCAAGGGATTGGCAGTTGATGAAGGTTAGAGGAGACTAAAAAGGTCTAAGGAATTAGGGTTTAGTCCCATATAGTTTGCCATGAACATAATCTTTGCATGATCAAGGTAGTTAACATTAAATATTAATCCAGAAATTTAAATATCTCTGACACCTTAACTATTTTTCTCATATTATTTTCTTAACCAATTTTAGTTTGCTCTTATTAAATTTTATGTTTTTATGTTATTTGCTATTAAAACCCTAAATTTTGATTGTCTGACTAGAATAATCAACTGACTATTGTTGCTTGATCTATTAATCCTCGTGGAATCGACCCTCACTCACCTGAGGTATTACTTGGTACGACCCGGTGCACTTGCTGGTTCAGTTGTGGTATTCTAATTCCGCACCAGTCCATTAGGTCGTTAATTCTTGGCAACGGATATTTATTCTTCACAGTTACCTTATTCCGCTGCAGATAATCGACACACAGGCGTATATTTCCGTCTTTCTTCTTTACCAGTAACACTGGCACTCCCTACAGAGAAACTCTCATCCAAATAAACTATTTTATCAACAAATCTTTCAACTGAGCCTTCATCTCGGCCATTTCTAGGGGTTACATCTTATAAGGAGAACTCAAAATTGGACTAGCCCCCGACACCAATTCAATTGCGAACTCAACCTCTCGGTTAGGTAGAAATTCATCAATGTCATCTGGAAACACCTCTGGAAACTCACACACAACCGGAATCTACTCCAGTCGTTGATCATCACCCGAAACCCCCGCAGTTAATAGCATGATACTCTGGCATTCAGTCCCAGAACAATTCACATTCATAGATTTCAAATAATAATGATTTACCACGGTAGGCGCTTCTGACCCTTCCGGCATAAAGCATACTGATTTCTCAAAACAATCTAGAAAGACATGTTTTTTGGACAACCAATCTAGTCCTAAAATGAGATCAAAATCAGTCATCGGAAGACAAATTAGATCATGCACGAATTCACATTGTTGCACTCGAAACGGAACTTGTGGACATCCTAACGTAGTCACCATAGCCTCATGGGTAGCATTATACACCATTAAATCATAACCCAAGACCACTATTTTCAATCCTAACTCATCAGCCTTTTCAAATGCAATAAATGAATGTGTTGCTCCAGAATCAAACAATGCACTTAAAACTTTACCGGCTATTTCACAGTTACCTCTAATCAGTGTCTCAGATCCCTTAGCACCTGCTGCAGAAGTGATATAAACTCTCCCCGGTTGCTGTACCCTTCCGGTCTCATATTTCTTCTTCTCTGAACAATTCCCAGCCAGATGCCTGGGTTGTCCACAGAAATAGCATACTCCAGTTCCAAACTTGCACGGAACTCTTGGATGATACTTCCCACATTTCTGACAGCTCAAATCCTACTGTGGCTACTTTCTATACCTTTTTCCTTGATTAGTATTAGCATTCGGCCTTCTAAAGTTGCCCTGCCCCTGATTGTTTTGAGGGACAAAGCCGCCACGCTTGAAATTTCTGCCTCTTGGTGCGAAATTCTTCCCTGGAGTCCTCTGGAACGGCATCCTCATGCTTCCCTTCTCTGCTGCCGCCTTCCTCACACACTCCTCAGCCACCCTACTCTTATTCACGAGTTCAGAAAACACCCTAATCTTCATAGGTGCAACGAAGCTCAGAATATCGCTCCGAAGGCCTGCCTCATATACATTTCCATTCAGCAAAATCCTCAGGAGCTCCTTGACAAATTCGAAAAAAGTGGCACAACTCCTCAAACTTTCTAGTATACTCAGTAACAGTCATCTGGCCTTGTTTCAGCTGAAGTAGTTCAAGTTCTTTAGCATTCCTGATTGAACTAGGAAAGTATTTCTTGTAGAACTCTATTCGGAATAATTTTCAAGAAATCACGACACCATCTGGCTGCAGGATTCTCTGTGTTCCCTGCCACTAGTGCTTGACCTCGCCTTGTAGTTGATAGGTTCCAAACTCAACCCACTGCTCCTCAGGAACCTATTAAGCCTGTAGTGCTTGCTCTATAGACTGAATCCAGTTATCCGCATCGGTGGGATTTGAGGTTCCCCTGAAGGTCGGAGGATGAACCTTCAAGAAAGAGGAAAGCGTCATTGGACCCTCTTCGCCGTTATTTTTCCCGTGGTTACCATTATTTATTTGATTATGCAATGCCTCGGCTATCGCCTACATAGCCGCAGCTAGGTTTCCTAGGGCAGCCATGAAATCTACTAGGTCATTCCCTGTCGGGTCAAGATTAGCATTGCCTATTCTACATCTGCCTCGCCATTGACCGCGTCTGCGAGTCGACATCTGGTTTCTATACACACCAAACAAGTGATATCAAGTTGATTAGTCTTAACATCGCAAGTCTAGTGCTTTAAGTCCCAAATGCATGCTCATGAATGTTTATGCCACATATATCAGTTAGATATCCTAAATAGCACATAAACACATACACAGAGAACACACAGAAGCATAGTCAGTCCATCCCTCAGGCTCTACAGGAACGAACTGCTCTGATACCATAATGTAACAACCTACCACACAGAGCTTTACGCTTAAGCCATAAAACAGAGGTGGTGTGGTATTACGGCCTAAGAAATAAAACATATACATATAGTAGTAGAAAGAATATAATAACTAGGAGCCTTAAAAAAATAGGTGAAACAAAATTCGCAAAATAAAAAGCACAACGCTCAGGAAACGAGGTTACTTGCGTGGTAAGAAACCTAAGGATAATAGTTTTAAATAAACAGAAAGTGAGATTAGAGACTCAAGGATACAGAATAACTAGCTCCTAACTCAGCCTGCGAAGCCAAGGCTGGCCAGAGAATATTTACATACATATATACTTCTCCCATCAACCCAAAATACAAAGAAAAAACCTTAACTCTCCTTAAACCTCTAAGAGGAACAAAATAAACAAGTTTCTTGGAGAGAAAGCTAAGTACATATATACATAAACTGAATAACAAAAGAACCCAGGGACCACTCCGCTTCAGAAGTCCAGACGCCTAGCAAGGTGCCTCTCGACCTGCATCTGAAAACAACAACAGAGTATGGGGTGAGAACCAGAGGTTCTCAGTCAGCATGGTAAAGATGCCACGCATATAATATATAAGGTCCTGGGAATGCCAGAGGCAGTCCTAGAACGCCGACACTCAGATTATAAAGCTTAAAATACTAAACAGAAACCATAAAAAGGGGTAGGTATCTAGGGAATTCCAAACTCAACTTAAAACTAACTTAAACACTAGACTTGTCCACCTTTCTTCCGCTCATCCATCACCAAAGATTTAGCAAAGACAGACAAACAGACAATTTCAAGCACAAGTAGAAGGCAGATAGTGCAAGTAGCAAATATAACAATTAGCATAATATATATTCAGTTAGGCATTCCCAAATATGCATAGCAGATAAAACAAACAGAATACTCATGATGTATGCCTGTCCTATGGCTGATGAGGCTCATCTGTCGGTTATCCAGCCAACCCGACAAGTCTGAAACCCTTGGACTGTCCCTCGTTGTGCATCCCCATGAGTCTATGTATAGCTTTTTCTCATTCATACATAATTCGTACATTCATACATTCATATATAACTTACTCAATGGGGGATATCCATTCCCAGAAATTTATACGTGCCCAGTCACCCTTACGACGTAGGGTCAACAGAGTCTTGAGTCTCAACCTGGAACACGTGGTGGTAAGCCGCAGTTCTGTACCCAGAGAAACTCGTATCTCAAATAACATTAAATTCATAAGCCATATAAGTATTCATAATCATTCATATTCATTCCATAATCATTTAACATAGCCAGGTCATCATCAACTCCTCATACATTCACATCATTCTCATATGATTCATCATATTTACCCCTTTACTTCACCCCCAAGTTACCTCAATTTCTTAACTCCATCTCATTACTAAGCTCCCTAATCATGTTTAGAACTAACGATATGAAAATAGAGGTTTAGGAAGTCAAAATTGAGTTTTAAAACACAAAACACCTTTGCTGAAAACAGGGGAGTCACGCGTACGCATGGGCGTGCAAAATGAATTATATGCATATGCATCCTTTATATACGCCTACGCATAGGCGCATAACAGAAGCACACCAATGCGCATAGGAGTTTTGCGTACGCAAGCACCCTATGTCATGCGTACGCGTGGACATGCATCGTGGCCCATTACGCGTATGCATATGCTTTTTCACGTACGCTTGGGGAGGAGACAGTGGCAATAGTCCGCAAATAGAGTGTACGCATGCACAAAATGCCCATGCCACACATACTGATGGGGGAAAAATTGTCGGTAAATAATTTCACAAAAATAATCGCGTTGCAAGTATAGATCTAAACTGACAATTAAACGTCAATCAAATTTAATTTGTTTGTCAATAAAGCAAACCCAATAAAAATAAACCGAAGTATTTAAACCTCGGATCGTCTCTCAAGGAATTGCAGGGAAGTGTACTTATAATTGATTATGAGATTGTATCTTTTTGTTGAAATAAGGAACAAGAAAGTAAAATAACAAGGAAATAAAATAACAACTAAGAAAAATACTAGCAAGGATTGATAATTGGAATTCCTATCCCCATTATCATAGTCAATTGTGATGGTAATTACCTTTTACTTTCACTTAGTTAACCTCTAACAATAAAGGAAAGTCAAGTGAGTAAAGTTAACTTAAGTTCACAAGTCCTAATCAAAGACTAGATTTAGTGAAGCTTAAGCTAACTAGCAAGTCTCAATCACCAATCAATAAAAGACCTTTGATAATTCAAGAGTCTCCGAATAATCAATCCAAGTTAAGAATATAAAAAGCTAACTTAAAATCTAACCAAACATTTTATCAAACACTTGGTGGGCACAAAATAAAAACATAGAAAATTAACAAGGAATAATAAAACCTAAACTAACAATTGCGAGCATTCAATAAAACAAACGAAGAAAGGAGCAATAAATATGAAATACCTCAAATTGCATTAAAAGGGAAATCAAATCTAACATGAGAATTCATAGACTAAATGGGGAAAATAAAGTAATCAACAAGGGAAGTAAATAAACTAGAATGCTAGAACAAATAAAAGTAGAAGAGAAACTAAATTAAACTACGATAGAAATCTGGAATTGAGAAGAACTAAAAGAAACCCTAAAACCTAGAGAGAGGAGAGAGCCTCTCTTTCTAGAAAACTACATCTAAAACCTAAAATTATGTGAATGAATGTTGTATGATTGATTCCCCCCACTCTACAGCCTCTATTCTGTATTTTCGGGCTTGGAACTGGGCCAAAAGGAGCCCAAAAATCACCCCCAGCGTCTTCTGTGTAATCCAGCACGTGACGCTTTATCACGCGTACGCGTCACTCACGCGTACGCATTGCTTGGCAAAAATCCTGGTCACGCGTACGCGTGGCTTACGCGTATGCGTCGCTTGTCTTCTGTGCCAGTCACGCGTACGCATCGTCCACGCGTACGCGTTGCTGCCAGCTTCTCAAAACATCATTTTCTTGCGTTCCTTCCACTTTTGCATGCTTCCTTTCCGTCTTCTAAGCCATTCCTGCCCTATAAACCCTAAAAACACTTAGCAAACACATCACGACATCGAATGGTTATAAGAGAGAATTAAAATTAGCAAATTTAAGGCCAAAGAAGCATGTTTTCAATCAAAGCACATAATTAAGAAGGAAAATGTGAAACATACAAATTATATGCATAAGTGTGAGAATAATTGATAAAATCTACTAAATAAAGCACAAGATAAACCCTGAAAATGGGGTTTATCAATCTCCACACACTTAAACATTAGCATGTCCTCATGCTAAGCTCAAGAGAACTAAAAGAGTGAAGAGAAATGATAGGATTTATGAAATACAACCTATCTATATGAATGTAACTAAATGTAAAATGCTATTGCCTACTTGGTTAAAAGTAAATAATTCTTCCAAGAACAAATATAAACTAGATTCCACTAAATCAAATCTCAAAAATAAAGTACAAGTAGACTTGCAAGAAGAAAACTCGTGAAACCTGGGAACAAAGAATCGAGCATCGAACCCTCATTGGAAGTTACACACTCTAATCACTCAAGTGTTTAAGGGTCGATTCTCTCGGTTCTCTACTAATTTTGCTTTCTAAAGCTTGCTCTTCTTCTATCAATCAACAAAAAATTAACGCACAAATATACATATCAAGAGGTCTTTTCAATGGTTGTAATAGGGTTAGGGTCAAGGTAGGAGTGTATTTGGTTAAGTGGACTAAAATCTGAATCTTTGATTAACCCAAACTTACCACCTAACCTAAGACAATCCATGTAATCAATATACAAAGTCTAACTACCCATTAACTATGTTTACCACATATTCATGCATCCCAAATTGAGTACAACTCATATGCATTGCTACCAACATTTACTTTGGGGCATTTTGTCCCCTTTTATTAATTGTTTTTTTTTCACAATTTTTTTTCTTTTCTTTTTCTCTTTATTTTTTTTTCTATTTTTTTCTTTTCTTTTGTCTTTCTCAATGTACATGATTAAGGTATTGAGTGCAAGAATATATGTTCAACATTTTTTCACATTTTCACAATAAAAAAAATCCAACATACTCAATTCCCAAACCAAACATTTCCAAACCCACTTTTCCCACACTTAATTCATGAGTACTCTCACTAGTCTAAGCTAAACAAGGATTCAAATTTAGGACATTATTGTTTTACGCTTTAGAGTTAATGATGAGCTAAAGTAAAGAACAAAGGGGTAAAATAGGCTCAACATTGGTTTGCAAAGGTTAATGAAAGGGTAAGGCCATATGGGTATGTAAGCTCAGTGAAACAAAGGCCTCAATCATATAAGTGCATGCATACATCAACCAATGGAAATTAGATTTAGTGAAGCTTAAGCTAACTAGCAAGTCTCAATCACCAATCAATAAAAGACCTTTGATAATTCAAGAGTCTCCGAATAATCAATCCAAGTTAAGAATATAAAAAGCTAACTTAAAATCTAACCAAACATTTTATCAAACACTTGGTGGGCACAAAATAAAAACATAGAAAATTAACAAGGAATAATAAAACCTAAACTAACAATTGCGAGCATTCAATAAAACAAACGAAGAAAGGAGCAATAAATATGAAATACCTCAAATTGCATTAAAAGGGAAATCAAATCTAACATGAGAATTCATAGACTAAATGGGGAAAATAAAGTAATCAACAAGGGAAGTAAATAAACTAGAATGCTAGAACAAATAAAAGTAGAAGAGAAACTAAATTAAACTACGATAGAAATCTGGAATTGAGAAGAACTAAAAGAAACCCTAAAACCTAGAGAGAGGAGAGAGCCTCTCTTTCTAGAAAACTACATCTAAAACCTAAAATTATGTGAATGAATGTTGTATGATTGATTCCCCCCACTCTACAGCCTCTATTCTGTATTTTCGGGCTTGGAACTGGGCCAAAAGGAGCCCAAAAATCACCCCCAGCGTCTTCTGTGTAATCCAGCACGTGACGCTTTATCACGCGTACGCGTCACTCACGCGTACGCATTGCTTGGCAAAAATCCTGGTCACGCGTACGCGTGGCTTACGCGTATGCGTCGCTTGTCTTCTGTGCCAGTCACGCGTACGCATCGTCCACGCGTACGCGTTGCTGCCAGCTTCTCAAAACATCATTTTCTTGCGTTCCTTCCACTTTTGCATGCTTCCTTTCCGTCTTCTAAGCCATTCCTGCCCTATAAACCCTAAAAACACTTAGCAAACACATCACGACATCGAATGGTTATAAGAGAGAATTAAAATTAGCAAATTTAAGGCCAAAGAAGCATGTTTTCAATCAAAGCACATAATTAAGAAGGAAAATGTGAAACATACAAATTATATGCATAAGTGTGAGAATAATTGATAAAATCTACTAAATAAAGCACAAGATAAACCCTGAAAATGGGGTTTATCAATCTCCACACACTTAAACATTAGCATGTCCTCATGCTAAGCTCAAGAGAACTAAAAGAGTGAAGAGAAATGATAGGATTTATGAAATACAACCTATCTATATGAATGTAACTAAATGTAAAATGCTATTGCCTACTTGGTTAAAAGTAAATAATTCTTCCAAGAACAAATATAAACTAGATTCCACTAAATCAAATCTCAAAAATAAAGTACAAGTAGACTTGCAAGAAGAAAACTCGTGAAAGCCGGGATCAAAGAATCGAGCATCGAACCCTCATTGGAAGTTACACACTCTAATCACTCAAGTGTTTAAGGGTCGATTCTCTCGGTTCTCTACTAATTGAATATGCACAAAATCAAACAAACATGCAATCAAACATGCAAATGCAACAACTAACAAATTAAACATTGGTGTCGAGAAAGGAAGTAACTAACCCACGGAAGTTGGTATCAACCTCCCCACACTTAAAGATTGCACCGTCCTTGGTGCATGCTAAGATATGCAAGTGGGCAGGTGGCTATACTGATACTTTTCTCCAAAGATTGTACAGATGGACTTGCCTGTTGCCCTATTGAGAAGCTTTTCCTTTCCCTTCTCGGTGGCCATCCTGAAAGAAGAGAAAAAAGGAAGAAAAGTAACCCAGAAATAAAGATAAGAAAGCAAATAAAATATATGTGGGCCATTGCCAATTAATAAGGTTCTCAACTACATGGTAGCTACAACATGCAAGTGAAAAAATAATGTAAGAAAATGGCATATCAATAGTGCAAAAATTGCAATAATGGGGAGAGAGTGTGGATAATGAAAGACAGTGTAGGTGCATATCAATGTAAATGGACTATAAGTGTCATAGAAGATTAGCATTGACTTAAATAATATCACCCAATCAGAATAAAACAAGTCACTAGGCACCAAAACAATGCATGAAATATGCAATAGTTGAGTAAGAGAATTGAACACCAAAGAAAAAATAGCAAATTTAGAAAAGAACATAAAAAATGCACAAATTTAAAATGTGATGAATGAAAGTATGCAAATGCAATAAGGAAAATAGAGTGAAAGAGAATAGGGATGAGAAGTTAAAGAAATGAAGAAGAAGAAAGTAAGAAAGGAGGAAGAAAGAGGGAGAAAAGAGAGAAGAAAGAAGTAAGAAATGAAAAACAGAACGCGACGCGCGCGCATGCATCACGCGTGCGCGTGAAAACGGAAACAGCCATGCGATGCATAAGCATCGCCCACGCGTACGCGTGGATGGCCAAAAATGAACACTAACGCGTGAGCGTCGGTCACGCGTACGCGTGACTACTCGCGCGACCCCAGCACCATGGCCGCACAACTCTCTGTTCAATTCACTCTTTATGCCGATTTTCATGCCCACGCATACGCGTCGCTGACGCTTACGCGTGGGTTGAAAAATTTGCAGGGGACGCGTACGCGTGAGGTGGCTTGTGTGCCACGCACCCCTCCCGTGCGTCTTGACGAACAGATTTCTGCCGGTAAAGAATTTTATAAAAATAATCACGTTGTAAGTATAGTTTCTAAAGTAACAAAGAATCCTTTCATACAAAAACTTTGGTTGTCACAAGTAACAAACCGAATAAAATTTATAACCGAAGTATTTAAACCTCGGGTCGTCTCTCAAGGAATTGCAAGGAAGTATGATTTATTATTGGTTATGGAAAAGTATCTTTTTGGGGTTTTTGAAATAAGGAACAAGGAAATAAATTGGCAAGGAAATTAAATTAATAACTAGAAAAACTCTTGGCAAGGTATGAGAATTGGAAATCCCATCCTAGTTATCCTTATCAGGTGTGATGAGAATTGTTATTGCTCCTACTTAGTTAACCCTTACTAAATAAAGGAAAGTCAAGTGGACTAATCAATTTGATTCTACAATTAACTTAAAGTTTCCACCAAACTTAAGACAATCCATGTAATTACAATGCAAAATCTAACTGCCCATTAACTATGTTTACCACATATTCATGCATCCCAACTTTAGTACAACTCATATGCATTGCTACCAACATTTACTTTGGGGCATTTTGTCTCCTTTTTGTTATTTTCTCTTTTTCTTTTCTTTTCTTTTCTTTTTTTCTTCTTTTTTTTCTTTCTTTATATATATGCCTATATTTTTTTTCTTTTTTCTTTTTTTTTGCATATGATTAAATTATTGAATGCAATAATATGTGCTCAACTATTGTTTTGCACATTTTCACGGGCATATACAACACCCAATTCTGAAACTAAATGTTTCCAAACCTAACTTCCCCACACTTAAATCATGAACACTCTCACTAGTCTAAGCTAACCAAGGATTCAAATTAAGGACATTATTGTTTTCTGCTTAGAGTTAGTGATGTGCTAAAGTAAAGAATAAAAGGGGTAAAATAGGCTCAAATTGGTTTGCAAAGGATAATGAAAGGTTAAGAACATATGGGTATGTAAGCTCAGTGAAACAAAGGCCTCAATCATATAAGTGCATGCATACATCAAACCATGGAAATATAGAATTAAGCAAGACAAAGATCACAATTTTAGAGAGAAAAACACACACCAAAGATAAAATATTGGTTGATAAAATGCAACCAATTCAAATAAGCTCAAAAATCTCACAGGTTTTGTGTGTTTGAGCTCTAAACCATGTTCCAGTATAATATTTCTTCAAACAAGTTCAATAAAAATTTTAATTCAAATTAGTGAAATGTTATAAAAGGTTTATTGAAAAAGAAAATATTACTTTAACCAAGTAGTGGTAAAATATGCACAAAATCAAAAATATATGCAATCAATCATGCAAATGCAACAATGAACTAACAAAGAAAATAAAACATTGGTGTTGAAAAGAAAATAACTAACCCACGGAAGTCGGTATCGACCTCCCCACACTTAAAGATTGCACCGTCCTCGGTGCATGCTGAGATGTGCAAGTGGACGGGTGGTTTAAACTGGCGCTTTTCTCCAAAGATTGTGCAGATGGACTTGTCTGTCTCCCCATGTAAACGTCTTCCGGTTCCCTTCCTGGTGGTCCTCAAGTCCTAGTCAACTCCTATGGAAAGACTAGCTTTAGAGGGATCCAAATCAATCAGCAATTTCTAATTGTCAATCAACTGCTGAGTTGGATAACTCAAGTGTCACCAATTACTCCACCAAAGCCAAAAGGGAAAAAAACTAAATTATTTATACCATAAATAGAAGAAAACAATCATAAATCTGAAATACCTCAATTTATATTAAATAAGAAAATCAATTCTAATCATGGAGTTCATAAATCAAATTGGGAAAATAAACAATTAAAGTAATAGATTAAATAAAAGTAGAAGAGAAACTAAATTAAAGGAACATTGAACCTGAAATAAAAAAGAAGTAAACCTAACCTTTAAGAGAAATCTTAATCCTAAATCCTAAGAGAGAGGAGAGAGACTCTCTCTCTAGAAACTACATTTAAAACCTAAAATTGTGAATTATGAAAGTTGTTGAATGAATGAATGCATTCCCCCACTTTATAGCCTCTAATCTGTGTTTTCTGGGCCGAAAACTGGGTCAAAAATAGCCCATAAATTGCCCCCAGTGATTTCTGATACGTCCAGCACACGGCAAAGTCACACATGAGCGTCGTCCACGCGTGGGCGTGGATGGAATTTTTTCCAGGTCACACGTGCGCATGATCCACGCGTGCGCATCGCCTATCTTTAGAGCAGCTATGGCAAAATATATATCATTGTGAAGCCCCGGATGTTAGCTTTCCAACGCAACTAGAACCATGTCATTTGGACCTCTGTAGCTCAAGTTATGATCGATTTAGTTCGAAGAGGTCAGGCTGGACAGCTCAGCAATTCTTTTAGTTTCTTGTATTCCTTCCACTTTTGCATGCTTCCTTTCCATCCTCTAAGCCATTCCTGCCCTATAAACCTTGAAATCACTAACACACATATCAAGGCATCGAATGGTAATAAGAGAGGATTAAAATTAGCTAAAGAAACATGTTTTCAATCATAGCACAAAATCAGGAAGGAAAACGTAAAACACGTAAAACAAGGAAGGAAAACGTAAAACATGCGAATTCAATGAATAAGTGTGAGTTTAGTGGATAAAATCCACTCAATTAAGTACAAGATGTACCACGAAATAGTGGTGCATCAAATCTCCTCACACTTAAACATTAGCATGTCCTCATGCTAAGCTCAAGAGAAGCTATAAGAGTGAAGAGGAACGGTAGAATGTATGAAATGCAACCTATTTGTGTGAATGCAGCTAAATACAAAATGCTTTTACCTACTTGGTGAAAAGTAAATAAATCTCTCAAGAACAAATATGAACTGGATTTCACTAATTCAAATCACAAAATAAAGTACAAGTAAACTTGCAGAAGAAAATAGCTCATGAAAGCCGGAAACAAAGAATCGAGCATCGAACCCTCACCGGAAGTGTATACACTCTAATCACTCAGGTGCTTAAAGTTCGACTCTCTCAATTCTCAACTAACCTTGCTTTCTAAGGCTTGATTTTCTTCTATCAATCAACACAAATTTAATGCACAAATGCACATATCAAGAGGTCTTTTAAGTGTTGTAATGGGGTTAGGGTCAAGGTAGGAATGTATTTGGTCAAGTGGACTAAAATCTGAATCCTTAATTAACTTAAACTTCCACCTAACTTTAGACAATCCATGTAATTACAATGCAAAATCTAACTGCCTATTAACTATGGTTACCACATATTCATGCATCCCAACTTTAGTACAACTCATATGCATTACTACCAACATTTACTTTGGGGCATTTTGTCCCTTTTTTGTTATTTGCTCTTTTTCTTTTCTTTTTCTCTTTTTTTTTCTCTTTTTATTTTTTTATTTTTTATTTTTTATTTTTTTATTTTTTTATTTTTATATATAATAATTTTTTTTCTTTTGTTTTTCTCAATGCATATGATTAAATTATTGAATGCATGAACATGTCCTAAACATTTCTTTCACATTTTCATAAAGATATACAACACCCAATTCTTAAACCAAACGTTTCCAAACCCACTTTTTCCCACACTTAAATCATGCATACTCTCACTAGTCTTAGCTAACCAAGGATTCAAATTAAGGACATTATTGTTTTCCGCTTAGAGTTAGTGATGAGCTAAAGTAAAGAATAAAAGGGGTTAAAAAGCTCAACATTGGTTTGCAAGGGATAATGAAGGGTTAAGGCCATATGGGTATGTAAGCTTAGTTAAACAAGGCCTCAATCACATAAGTGCATGCATACATTAAACAATGGAAATATAGAATTAAGCAAGACAAAGATCACAATTTTAGAGAGAAAAATACACACTAAAAAAGAATATTGGTTGATAAAATAAAACCAATTCAAATAGGCTCAAAATCTCACAGGTTTTGTGTGTTCGAGCTCTAAACCATGTTCCAAAATAAAATTTCTTCAAACAAGTTTAACAAAAAAAATTTATTCAAATTAGTGAAGTACTCTAAAAAGTTTCTTGAAAAAAGTAAATATTACTTCAACCAAGTAGTAGTAAAATATGCACAAAATCAAGCAAATATACAAATGCAACAACTAATTTAACAAAAAAAAAGTTAAAACATTGGTGTTGAGTCAGGAAGTACTAACCCACGAAAGTCAGTATTGACCTCCCCACACTTAAAGATTGCCCCGTCCTCGGTGCATGCTAAGATGTACAAGTGGACGGGCTGCTCCAACTGACGTTTTTCTCCAAAGATTGTGCAGATGGACTTGTCTGTCGTCCCATATAGAAGTTCTTTTCCTCTCCTTTCCCCATGGCCATTGATGAGCGGATAATTTATACCCTTTTAGGCATTGTTTTTACATAGTTTTTAGTATGATTTAATCACTTGTTATTATATTTTTATTAGTTTTTATTCAAAAATCACAATTCTGGACTTTACTATGAGTTTGTGTATTTTTTTGTGATTTTAGGTATTTTCTGGTTGAAATTGAGGGACCTGAGCAAAAATCTGATTCAGAGGCTGAAAAAGGACTGCAGATGCTGTTGGATTCTGACCCTCCTGCACTCGAAGTTGATTTTCTGGAGCTTCTGAAGCCCAATTGGCGCGCTCTCAATTGCGTTGGAAATTAGACATCCTGGGCTTTCCAGCAATATATAATAGTTCATACTTTGCCCAATATTTGATGGCCCAAACTGGCGTCCAAAGCCAGCCTAAAACTTTTTGACGTAAAACGCCCAAACTGGCACCAAAGCTGGTGTTTAACTCCAGGAACAGCCTAAGCACGAAAAAGCTTCAATGCTCAGCCCAAGCACACACCAAGTGGGCCCCGAAAGTGGATTTCTACACTATCTGCACTTAGTTACTCATTTTCTGTAAACCCTAGTTACCAGCTTAGTATAAAAACTACATTTAGTGATTTATTTTACATCTTTTTGCAAATGCTATCATAGACCATTGTACACGTTTGGAGGCTGGCCTCACGGCCATGCCTAGACCTCTTTTTACTTATGTATTTTCTACGGTGGAGTTTCTACACCCCATAGATTAAGGTGTAAAGCTCTGCTGTTCTTCATGAATTAATGCAATTATTAATGTTTTCTATTCAATTCACGCCTACTTCTTCTCTAAGATATACTCTCGTACTTAATTCAGTTAAGTCAGAATGAAGGGGTGACTCGTGACAATCACCCACTATCTTCGTTACTCGCTTAGCCAAGATCTGCGTGCCTGACAACCACAAGCGGTCTATATGATGTTCAACGTAGTCATTGGACGACAGTTGAAGTATATTCTCTTGGATATCTAATACACGGACCGAGTCCGTGAGATTAGTATTTTTGTGGTATAGGCTAGAACCATTGGAAGCATTCCTGGGATCCGGAAAGTTTAAACCTTGTCTGTGGTATTCCGAGTAAGATTCAGGAAGGGATGACTGTAAAGAGCTTCAAACCTGCGAATGTTGGGCACAAGTGACAGTGTGCAAAAGGATCAATGGATCATATTTTGACGCTAGTGGGAACCGACAGATGATTAGCCATGCGGTAACTGTACCTGGTATTTTTCATCCGAGACGAGAAATCCGACAGTTGATTAGCTGTGCAGAAACCGTAAAGGACCATTTTCACTGAGAGGATCTTACAGCTTGCCATGGAAGGAAGTAATGCATGGTTGGAAGAAGGCAAAAGGAAAGCAGAGGTTCAGAAGCAACAAAGCATCTTCATATGCTTATCTGAAATTCCCACCAGTGAATTACATAAGTAACTTTATTTTATTTTATGTTTTATTTATCTTTTAATTATCAAAACCTCATAACCACTTGAATCCGCCTGACTGAGATTCACAAGGATGACTATAGCTTGCTTCAAGCCGACAATCTCAGTGGGATCGACCCTTACTCACGTAAGGTTTATTACTTGGACGACCTAGTGCACTTGCTGGTTAGTTGCACCGGAGTTGTGAAAAGTGTGAATCACAATTCCGTGCACCAAGTTTTTGGCGCCGTTGCCGGGGATTGTTCGAGTTTGGACAACTGACGATTCATCTTGTTGCTTAGATTAGGTAATTTTATTTTATGTTTAAGCATTTTATTTTTATTTTTATTTTCGAAAAATAATTCAAAAAAAATTATAATTTGTTCTTCAGAATTTTTAAGAATGAATTCTAGAGTTTCAGATGATATATGAAGCCTGGCTAGCTGCTAAGCCATGTCTAATCTTTTGGACTGAGGCTTTCACTTATCATTGCAGGAGCTTTTTGATTCCCATCAATTTGGCTGTTGTATGTAATGCTCTGCTGAAGCTTGGCTGGCCATTTGGCCATGTCTAATCTTTTGGACCGAAGCTTCCACATAAAGCTTGGCTGGCTATTTAGCCATGTCTAAATTTTTGGACCGAAGCTTTAGACTAACATTGCATGATTCCTGGAATTCTTATTAAAAATTTTGTATCTCTTTATTTCTTTTTCCAAAATAATTTCGAAAAATACAAAAAAATTAATAAAATCATAAAAACCAAAAATATTGTGTTTCTTGTTTGAGTCTTGTGTCAAATTTTAAGTTTGGTGTCAATTGCATGCTTTAATTTTTCTTTAATTTTCGAAAAATATATGCATTATGTTCTTCATTGATCTTCAAGTTGTTCTTGATAAATTTTCTTATTTGATCTTTAAATTTTCTTGTTTGGTGTCTTTTCTTATTTTTCATATGCATTTTCGAATCACTAGTGTCTAAAGTTTAAAAAATTCTAAGTTTGGTGTCCTGCATGTCTTTCTCTTCTTAAAAATTTTCAAAAATATGTTCTTGATGTTCATCATGATCTTCAAAGTGTTCTTAGGTGTTCATCTTGACATTCAAAGTGTTCTTGCATGCATTATTAGTTTTGATCTTAAATTTTTATGTTTTGTTTCATTTGGTTATTTTTCTCTTCCTTCATTAATTCAAAAAATCAAAAATAATATCTTTCCCTTATTTTACTAATAAATTTCGAAATTTTGGGTTGATTTAGTCAAAAAAATTTTAAATTTATTTGTTTCTTGTTAGTCAAGTCTAAATTTCAAATTAAAAATCCTATCTTTTCAAATCTTTTTCAAAAATCAAATCTTTTTCATTTTTCTTCTTAATAATTTCAAAAACTTCAAAATTAATTTTCAAAATCTTTTTCTTATTTGTATCTCATATTTTCGAATTCATTGCTAGCATTTAATATTTAGATTCAAAAAATTTCAAGTTGTTACTTGCCTATTAAGAAAGGTTCAATCTTTAAATTCTAGAATCATATCTTTTAGTTTCTTGTTAGTCAAGTAATCAACTTTAATTTCAAAAAAATTAAATCTTTTTAATTTCCTTTTCAAATCTTTTTCAAAATAAACTTCAATCATATCTTTTTCAAAACTTAATTTCAAAATCTTTTTCTAACTTCTTATCTTTTCAAAATTGATTTTCAAATCTTTTTCAATTAACTACTTGACTTTTTGTTTGTTTTACTCTTTCTTATCTTTTTCAAAACTACCTAACTACTTTTCTCTCTCTAATTTTCGAAAACCACTAACAACTTTTTCAAAATTCTTTTTAATTAACTAATTGTTTTAAATTCTAATTTTATTTCTCTTTTTAATTTTCGAATTCTAACTAATAATTAAAATAAAAACAAAATTAATTTTCTTTTCTTTTTAATTATATTCAAATTTCTTCTCCCTCTCATCTCCTTCTATTTATTTTATTTATTTACTAACATTCTTCTTCTTAAAATTCGAACCCTCTCTCCATCTCTGTGTTCGAATTCTTCTTCTTCTCTCTTCTTCATTCTATTCTTCTATTCTTCTACTCACATAAAGAAATCTCTATACTGTCACATAGAGGATTCCTCTTCTTTTCTGTTCTCTTCTTTTTCATATGAGCAGAAACAAGGATAAGAATATTCTTGTTGAAGCTGATCCTGAACCTGAAAGGACTCTAAAGAGGAAGCTAAGAGAAGCTAAAGCACAACACTCTGGAGAGGACCTAACATAAATTTTCGAAAAAGAAGAAGTTATGGCAGCCAAAAATAACAACAATGGTGGAGATGCAAGGAAGATGTTTGGTGACTTTATTGCACCCTCTTCTGACTTCTGTGGAAGGAGCATCTCAATTCCTGCAATTGGAGCAAACAACTTTGAGCTTAAGCCTCAATTAGTTTCTCTAATGCAGCATAATTGCAAGTTTCATGGACTTCCATTGGAAGATCCTCATCAGTTCTTAGCCAAATTCTTGCAAATCTATGACACTGTCAAGACCAATGGGGTTAATCCCGAGGTCTACAGACTTATGCTTTTCCTCTTTGCTGTAAGAGACAGAGCTAGGATATGGTTGGACTCACAACCTAAAGATAGCATGAACTCTTGGGAAAAGTTGGTCAATGCTTTCTTGGCCAAATTCTTTCCACCTCAAAAGTTGAGCAAGCTTAAAGTGGAAGTCCAAACCTTCAGACAGAAGGAAGGTGAATCCCTCTATGAAACTTGGGAAAGATACAAGCAATTGATCAGAAGGTGTCCTTCTGACATGTTTTCAGAATGGAGAATCATATGTATATTCTATGATGGTCTGTCTGAATTGTCCAAGATGTCATTGGACCACTCTACTGGTGGATCTCTTCATCTGAAGAAGATGCTTGCAAAAGCCCAGGAACTCATTGAAATGGTTACAAATAACCAGTTCATGTATACTTCTAAAAAAAATCCTGTGAATAATGGGACAACTCAGAAGAAATGAGTTCTTGAGATTGATACTTTGAATACCATATTGGCTCAGAATAAAATATTGACTCAGCAAGTCAATATGATTTCTCAGAGTCTGACTGAAATGCAAGCTGTATCAGGAAGTACTAAAGAAACCTCCCCTGAAGGAGAAGCTTATGACCTTGAGAATCCTGCAATGGAAGAGGTGAATTATATGGGAGAATCTTATGAAAACACCTATAATCCTTCATGGAGGAATCATCCTAACCTCTCATGGAAGGATCAACAAAAGCCTAATCAAGGTTTCAATAATAATAATGGTGGGAGAAATAGGTTTGGCAATAGCAAACCTTTTCCATCATCCTCTGAGCAACAGACAGAGAATTCTAAGTAAAGCCTCTCTGATAAACCACTATTTTACGGATTATAATGTGTTTAATTGTGTGGTTTTATCATGATCTTTACCCACTTATTCATATAATTAGCATGCATTTATATTTCCTTCCTAAAATTATTACATGATTGAAAACTTGCTTCCTAAAGACTTTTAATTATGTATTTTAATTCTCCTTTATTCCATTCGATGCCGTGATTTGTGTGTTAAGTGTTTTAGGCTTTATAGGGCATGAATGAATTGGAGATTGGAAAGGAAGCTTGCAAAATGGAAGGAACACAAGAAATTGAGGAGATGATCAGCAAGAAGTGACGCGGCCGCATGGCTCACGCGACTGCGCGAAAGAGAGGAAATCGCAGTGACGCGGCCGCATGGTTCACGCGACCGCGCGGATTGGAATAGCACAAGTGACGCGGAGGCATGGACGACGCGCCCGCGTGGCAAGCAAAACGCCGAATGACGCGTCCGCATGAATGACGCGATGACGTGACGCGCGCGATCTGCATAACCTGCAGAATTCGCTGGGTGCGTTTTTGGGCCCTGTTTTGACCCAGTTTTCGGCCCAGAAAAGCAGACTAGAGCCAGAGAACATGCAGAAACCAAGGAACATTCATTCTACACATTTTTTAGTTTTTAGATCTAGTTTTGCTCCTCCTCTAGGTTTTCTTTCTCTGCACATTCATAGTTCTTAGGATTTTATTTCTATTGCTTTTTACATTGGGATATTGAGAAGAGTTATTACCTCATCAAGACTTCGTCATTCTAGTTCGTTTTCTTTACTTGGCTTTACTCTTCCATGTCCTTTAATTTATTCACTTTCACTATTGGATTATTTTAGAATTTATTAATACAAGAATTACTTTTAATTTTAATTGATTCCTTTGAGTTTTTTTTATCATGTCTTCCTTTAATTCCCTTTCCTATGTTATGAGTTCTACATTCACAATGAGCGAGTAGTTCCCTAACTTGATGGGGAGTTGATTGAAAGAAACCCTTGAGTTGGGATGCTTAAAAGAAAAATTGTAATTAGGTTTATTGTTGGGATGCTCTCTAGTCACTGACACTAATCCTTTTCAATTGAGCGGATTGGAACTTGTGAATAGAAACAGCATTCCAACTTGTTTGACCTTCCCTTACCTAGTAAGGGATAACTAAACAGAACAACCTTCAATTATCAATTAATCTTGAGAGTACTTCAACAAGAATAGGGCTTCTAACTAATCTACTCCCAGTCAAGGCTTCTATTTAAATTATTTAATTTTTCTAATTTAATTTCCTATTTATTCAACTCAAACCATTTTGAAAACATCTGATTAATAAAATAGCACACCTTTCTGCAACTCGTTGGGAGACGACCTGGGATTCATACTCCCAGTATTTTAATTTTAATTTTTGTGACAACCCTTCTAAATTGATAAGCAGATTTCTGGTTGATTAAGAACTATACTTGCAACGCATATCTCATAACAATTCTTAATTCGCCAATTTCTGCCACGTCAATTTTTGGCGCCGTTGCCGGGGAGTTGCACTAGAGTGCTAAAATTATTAATTGAAATTTATTTATTTGCATTTTATTTTATCTTGCTACTATGAGCTGCTTGTTTCTTTCGCTAGATGACGCGTTCACTTCCTGATCCAAGCTTGCCAGTATTCGATCCTGAGATTGAAAGAACTATTTCACAAATAAGGTAAGCTCGGCGTCGGTTAGTCCTCTCTGAGGGCGGATTTGAAATGTCATTTGAGGAAGAAACCAGCCCCTGTTCTACTGATTCGGTTGATTTACGTGTAGGTGACATGGCAGAACCTAGGAGAGTTACTATCCAGGAGGCTGGAGCCCCTGATTTTACAATGCAACCGTTTCAAGCGTATCACCCAGCGATGACTACAGACTTCGAAATAAAGACTGCATTGCTCAATTTGATGCCCAAGTTTCATGGCTTACCTGCTCAAGAGCCTATCAAGCACCTGAGAGATTTTCAAGCAGCCTGTTCCACTGTCAGGCGTGACGGTGCAGATGAAACTTCAATTTTGTTGAAAGCATTCCCGTTTTCTCTTGAGGGAAAGGCAAGAGAGTGGTACTACACTCAACCCGCAGCAACTGTATCCAACTAGGATACACTTAGAAGAGAATTCTTGGAAAAGTTCTTTCCAGCTGAAGTTACTGATAAACTGAGGAAAGAAATTTCCATGATTGTTCAGGACGAATCTGAGACTCTCTATGAATACTGGGAGTGCTTCAATAATCTTTTGGAAGCACGCCCCCACCATATGATTGACAAGATAGTGTTGCTCAGTTACGTCACACAGGGCATGAGGCCCCAAGATAAGACCACATTGGAAAGTGCTAGCAATGGGTCTATGAAAAAGTACAAGACCACTGATGAAGCATGGCAATTGATCAGCGACCTAGCTGAATCTACTCGAAATCACAGGCAGAAACAAGGCCGTTCAAAAGCCGTTACAGAAGTATCCTCTAGCAGAGAGACTGCTGCTCTAACTCAGAGTATCTGTGAAATGACCAACCTGCTGAAGCAGATGCAATTGAATCAACAACAAGTTCAGCAAGCTCAACCTTCTCCACCATAGCAAAGCCAACAGTTAGTCCCATAGAGAATTTACAGAATCTGTGCTGATTATAGCCATTATACTGACGAATGTCCGCAGCTCCAGCAGGAAGACAACACCGTGGCAGCCACTCATAACTTCTATGACCGCCCTAACCAAGGGTACAATCAAGGTGGCAATTACAGCCATGGATGGCAGGACAATTCTAACCAGAATTGGAGGGACAACAACAACAGAGGAGGCAGAGACAATCAGGGAAATCAGAGGTGGAATAACAACAACAGGGAGCAGAACCAGAACCAGCCTTACAGAGCACCTCACCTGAGGCAATCCCAAGGACCATAGAATAACCAACAGCAGACCTCTCAAATTACTTATCCTTCCTCATCTTCTAATGATGACTTACTACAATCTATTGATCGGAGACAACAGACCATGGAAAATAACCTTTATGCTACACTAAATAGTCTGAACTCTACTTTGCAAGCTCTTGTCTCACAGATTGGATCAATGAATAACTCCAATAACCAGCCTTTGAGCTCCAGTGGAATCCCCTCTCAACCATTATCCAATCCAAAGGGTGGCATTAATGCCATCACCCTAAGGTCCAGAACCACACTACAGGAGAGGAATCAGGAGGAGCCAAGCCCACCAGAACACGCCTCAGCTGAAGAGGTAGTGGAAATAGAAGATGTTGAAGAGGAAGAGGACATACAGGACATAGATGAAAAAGAAGAAGTTCAACCACAGGAGGAAGCACCAAAGGGCGTAGACACTGCAGAAGACACCACTCCTATTCCATTTCCACAACTTGCAAGGAAGCCCAGGAAGCATCTGGAACCTGATCCCAAAATGGTAGAGATATTCAAAAAGGTTGAGGTAACTGTTCCTTTTTTTGATGTTATTCAACAAGTACCTAAATATGCAAAGTTTCTAAAAGATTTATGTATACATAAAGACAAAATTAATGAATTAAAAACTATTCCTTTAGGTAGTTCCATATCTGCTTTAATGGGAACCCAGAGCCTGACCATGATCAGAAGTTGGAATTAAAACCCCTTCTTCCACACCTCAAATATGCTTACCTTGAGGACGAGCAGAAGTTTCCAGTTATCATTGCAAGGGAACTCACTTCTCAACAGGAAGAGCAGTTACTTAGTGTGCTGAGGAGGCACAAAAAGGCAATTGGTTGGAGTTTGGCAGATATAGTAGGTATCAACCCTCAAGTCTGTGAGCATAGGATATTTTTAGAAGGGGGAGCAAGACCTGTCCGTCAACCCCAGAGAAGACTAAACCCCACTATCTTAGATGTTGTCAAAAAGGAAGTGACCAGACTACTGGAGGCAGATATCATCTATCCCATCTCAGACAGTGAATGGGTAAGCCCAGTACACGTGGTGCCCAAGAAGTCTGGAGTCACTATAGTGAAGAATGAGCACGGAGAGCTCATGGCAACCAGAGTTTAGAATGCCTGGAGGATCTGCATTGACTACGGATGCCTCAACCAGGCCACTCATGGTTACACAGGTTATTTCCAGATTTATATAGCTCCTGAGGATCAGGAAAAGACCACTTTTACATGTCCTTTTGGGACTTATGCTTACAGGAGAATGCCCTTTGGCTTGTGCAATGCACCAGCTACCTTCTAAAGGTGCATGATGAGTCTTTTCTCTGATCTTATTGAGGACTGTATGGAAGTTTTTATGGATGATTTTAGTGTATATGGCGATTCCTTTAACCTTTGCTTAGATGGATTATCTAGAGTATTAGATAGATGTGTCAATACAAACCTTGTATTAAATTTTGAAAAATGTCACTTTATGGCAAAACAAGGTATTGTACTAGGACATGTTGTGTCTAATACTGGCATTTCTGTAGATCCAGCAAAGGTGGATGTTATTTCTAGTTTACCTTACCCCCCTTCTGTGAGGAAAGTCTGTTCGTTCCTTGGCCATGCGGGTTTTTACAGGAGATTCATTAAGGACTTCAGTAAGGTAGCACTTCCCTTATCCAAGCTACTGCAGAAGGATATTGAGTTTGAGTTCAGTGAGGATTGCAAACAAGCGTTTGATAAGCTGAAGACCGCCCTGACTCAAGCTCCAATTGTGAGAGGACCAGACTGGAGCCAGCCATTTGAAATAATGTGCGACGCCTCCAACCATGCAGTAGGAGCAACACTGGCTCAGCGTGAAGGTAAGGACCCCTTTGTTATTGCTTATGCGTCTAAAACTTTAGATGCCGCTCAGTCCAATTACACTACTACTGAGAAAGAGCTTCTTGCTATTATTTTTGCTCTGGATAAATTTCGAGCCTATTTACTTGGTATGAAGGTAGTAGTGTACTCAGACCACGCTGCTCTAAAGTATCTGTTAGCTAAAAAGGAGTCCAAACTAAGGCTTATACGTTGGATACTGCTATTACAAGAATTTGATTTAGAAATTAAGGATAGGAGTGGTAACCAGAATTTAGTAGCAGACCATTTGAGTCGCCTTGAGCACATTACAGATGACCCCACTCATATAGCTGATAATTTCCCATTTGATAACCTGCAAGCAGTATCTGAGGTAGTCCCTTAGTATGCACCTGTAGCTAATTATCTAGTTACCCGCACCTTTCCTCCAAACTTTTCTAAGCACCAAAGAAACAAGATGAAAAGCGAGTCTAAATATTATATATGGGATGACCCATATTTATGGAGATGTGGCACTGACTAGGTAATTAGACGGTGTGTGCCTCAATCAGAATTCCAGTCCATCTTAGAGGCATGTCACTCGTCTGAGAGTGGAGGACATTTTGGCCCTCAAAGAACAGCTAGAAAAATCTTAGACTGTGGATTCTAGTGGCCTACACTTTTTAGAGACTCTGCTGAATTTTGTAGATCTTGTTTCCCATGCCAAAAATTTGGTAATATATCCAAGAGGGATGAGATGCCTCAACATATTATGCTTTTCTGTGAAATCTTTGACGTTTCGGGCATTGACTTCATGGGTCCATTTCCAAATTCTAATGGTTATTTTTATATATTGTTAGCTGTGGATTACGTTTCCAAATGGGTGGAAGCAATTTCTACCCGCACTGATGATGCTAACACTGTTGTTTCCTTTGTGAGAAACCATATTATTTGTCGCTTTGGATCACCACGAGCAATCGTGAGCGATCAAGGCACCCATTTTTGTAACAGGAGACTAACAGGATTGATGAAAAAGCATGGGATAATTCATAAGGTTGCAATAGCCTACCACCCTCAGACTAATGGGCAAGCCGAGGTGTCAAACAGAGAGATAAAGCGTATCTTGCAGAAGATAGTCAAACCTCATAGAAGAGACTGGAGCACCAGGCTACAAGATGCACTCTGGGCATATAGAACAGCATACAAAACACTCATTGGGATGAGTCCTTTCTGCTTAGTTTATGGAAAAGCTTGTCATCTCCCTGTTGAAATAGAGCACAAAGCCTTTTGGGCAGTAAAGGAGTGCAACATGGGAATTGAGAAAGCCGGAACTGAAAGGAAGTTGCAACTGCAAGAACTGGAAAGCCTTCGCCTAGAAGCTTATGAGAACTCAAGACTATACAAGGAGAAGATGAAGGTTGTACATGATCAGCACATCAAGAGAAAAGAGTTCCAACCTGGGGACTTAGTCCTCCTTTACAAGTCTCGACTAAGGCTCATGCCAGGCAAGTTGAGATCAAGATGGGAAGGTCCATACAGAGTAGAGAAGGCCGAACCATACGGAGTTTACCACCTAAGCCATCCTTCAAGCTCTGAACTTATCAAAGTTAATGGACATCGTTTAAAGCTGTACCATGGCGAGAAGCTGGAGAAAAATAAGGAGCTCGAGATCTTCCTCTTGGAAGATCCCCACATAGCCGAAGCCTGAGCTAGTGGAGCGTCCAACTTACGGACGTTAAAGCAAAGTGCTAGGTGGGAGACAACCCACCATGGTATGATCGTTCTTTTCTTTATTCTTATTTTCCTATTCAATAACTCTTCCCTCTATTAGTACATTTCGTGAATCTGCATTTACATACTTTTATTTAAAAAAAAAATTTCACGTGACGCGACCGCCTCATTGACGCGTCCGCGTTGCAGGAGATAGGAGGAAATAATAAAACGAACAGAGAGTCCCGCAAGAGCGTGGCTGGAGGCGTGCCAGTAGCACAAATCGCCCCACGTGACCGCGTCGCCGACGCGTCCGCGTCAAATGGGAACACTGGCCTCCCACGCGACCGCGTCACTCACGCGGCCGCGTGCCCTGGAATTCGACGTGAAAAGGGTGCACGACCGAAAGTTGTGCTAAAGTGGTGCTGGATTGGTGCTGAACGCACAATCCTTCCCACGCGGCCGCATGACCGACGCGACCGCGTCATATCCTTTTATAGCCACTCATGCGATCGCATGCCCCACGCGATCGCGTCACCCCAGAATTGGTAAAACTAAACTTTCAAACAGAGAGTTGTGCGAGTGCGAGGCTACCCTTGCACCAGTAGCATGAAACGGGTCACGCGACCGCGTGACCGACACGACCGCGTCAATTATTATAAGCGCAATTTGTGCGACCGCGTGCCCCACGTGACCGCGTCGCTTGCGCCACACAGCTTCCCTGATTTGCCAACTATCTTATCTTTCTTTTCCCCAAATCCTATTTTCTCTTTTCCCACCTTATTTCTTCCTTCTTTCTCACTTTCTACTCTCTCTCTCTCTTACCCCCATTAACAAGGTTTTCTTTTCTTCTCCCTCCCTTATTTTTCTATTATTCTCCTTATTTTTATATGTTATCTTCTTTTCTTTTCTTTTTACTTTCATTATCCATATTGTCTTTTTCTTTCTTTTTCCTTTTTACTTGGTGTTGGAAATTTATTTGAGTCATTATTTCTCATTATATGCTTGTGGATTGTTATAAAATTATTTGGCAATTATATATTACCTTCCTAAAAGGGTTGCTTGCATGTTCACTTTAATACTTTCTATACCTTATTTACCATGCATGCTATGTGTTTGTGAAAAAGTCAATATGGTATTATGCATTTTTCTACGTTATTCTATTCTACTATTAAATGCTTGTTTTTTCACAAAACCCCTTTCACATTTTATTCGTTGAAAATAATTGTCAATACAAACGTGATGGTTTGTTACGAGTGATGCTTGATCTATGCTACTCATGCCTTTGCCAGCATGCCAATAAACATCTTGCATCTAATTACCCAAACATGCACTTGCTTTATTCCCTTTGATGAACTTTTCACATGTAGTCATGACCATGTGTTCACTTCATTCATCTTTAATGTGCATTGTTTGCCACCCGTACCATCATATTCCTTGCTTTACCCTTAACATTTTCACATACTTCCTCTTTTTCCCTTTTCAGGATGGCCACCAAGAAAGGAAAAGAGAAAGCTACTCCCAAATCAACAGCAAGAAGAGGAACAAAAAGAGCATTAGTGGCAGAGCCCTCTTCAACTGTGGTTAAACCCTCAACAAAAAGAACTAAGAGGATTATAAAGATTGATGATAAAGAAAAAGCCTTCCCAGCAAAGAACACTGCGCGATTTCCCAATCGCTACTGTGAGCAGATGTTCCCCATCCTGGCAGAAAGGAGTTACAATAACGAATACCTTCTTTTTCTCCCAACCCATATTGCTACCTTTGTTGAGCCGCAAATTGGACAAAGACAATAGGGTTTCCTACAGAGACAGCCGAGGCAGGTCAATCTTTCTTGGGTAGTCGAGTTCTACTCCAACTTCCACCTGCCAACCCTGCAGTCTGTCTTTGTCCGTCAGAAGCAAGTCCCCATTACAAAAGAGGCCATTCAAACATCTCTAGGTCTTCCCCTTGTTCCAGAAGGATTGAACGCCTTTCAAGAAGCCACACTCAAGCGCCAGATGTACCAATTTGACTAGGACGCCGTTCTCAGAGTTATCGCACTACCTGGCAGCCGTTGGATCTACGGATACCATCGTACCCGCCCTAAGGGAATATCAGCTTCATCACTTACCTTGGAGGCTCGCGTATGGGCACAAATCATGTCCCATTACGTCTTTCTGAGCACTCACGAGTCTTCCTTCACTGTGGACATGGCCATTCTACTATGGTGGATCCTTACAGACCAATCTCTGAACCTACCAAGACACATCCGGAATGTCATGGGACACGTATAAATTGCGGGCAACTTACCTTTTCCCGCCTTGGTTTCAGATCTTGTCTCAGCAGCTGGAGTCTCCTACAGAGCTGGGGACACCAAAGCCATGCTTCCACGGGATGATCAGTATGTCCCTAACGGGAAATACATCAGACCTCCACCAACCTCCACAAGCCATCCTACTGAACCGGTTGAAGATATTCCATCTTCAACACCACAAGCACCTACAATAGACCAATTGCTCCATCAGATACTCGAACGGTTGGATCGGCAGGAACACAAAGCTAAGATGAGAGAGTGTCGTAACAAGCGCCGATTCACATACCTCAAGGAGATGATTATGGGAAAATTCAAGGACTTAGACACCCCGAACTCCACTTCCTTTACCAGCATAGGGAGCCATGATGGTCCCAACTGTGGAGATACTGCTACCAGCCCACCCTTGTTCCTGACAAATGGCACCGAGGACGGTGCAAAGCCTTAAGTGTGGGGAGGTCGGTCAGTACCTGACTTCCGGAGGTAATTTCTCTTCCTTAAACACCAATAAATTAGGATATTTAGTTAGTTTTTCTTTTGTAGAATAGGATAAATTGCATAGTAATAGATTAGTTGCATGCCATCCAAATTAAGCCTACCCTTTCAATTACCTTTGTTAGTCACTTTGAGCCTTTAAATCCCATTTGTTATATATTTTACCACATTACGAGCCTTAAGCGAAAAAACAATTATATATCCCAAACTGAATCTTTGGTTAGCTTAAGATAGAATTGTGTGTGCTAATTAAGTATGGAAAATTGTGGAAACAAAAGATAATAAGGGAATGTGTCATGATAATATAATGAAAATTTGGATACCTACTCATATGAAACTATAAGAATTAAAAATCTATGTGCATTGATAAGCTATGTTTATTTTTATGTTTATGTTAAAAAAAACCAAAAATATTCAATAAATAAATAAGGAGACAAAATTACCCCAATGTTAAGTTAAGAATTCAAATATCAATGCATGTATGATAAAATTAAAATACAAAGTTGATACATGAGTATGGAATGTGAAAGGGAAATTCTGGGTAGCTAAGTATGAATCCTAAAGTTATATAGAATATATATAGGTTATGTTAAAGCTTGGGTTAATTAAAGATTCAGTTTATAAGCTTACTTAGCCATATATGTATCCTTACCATTACCTTAGCCCCATTACAACCTTGAAAAGACCTCATGATGTGTGCATTGGTATATTAAATGTTGTTGATTGGTTAGGAGAAGAATAAAAATTAGAGAGCATGATTAGAGAAGGATAGAGTGATTGCCCTATACACTAGAGATATTAGAGCGTACATACATCATCAGTGAGGGTTCAATGCTTAAATTTCTATGTTCCCTGCTTTCATGAGCTACCTTCTTGCATTTTTATTTGTCCTTACTGTATAAGAATTGAATTAGTGGAATTTGATTTGTAATTGTTTTGAAGAGCTTATTTACTATTGATCAAGTGGACAAGGATCATATAGTTGCATTCACATATATAGGTTGCATTGCATTGCATGAGTTTTACATGTTCCTACTCATTTGTTTTATCTCCTTCAACTAAGCATGAGGACATGCTAATGTTTAAGTGTAGGGAGGTTGATAAACCACTATTTTATGGATTATAATGTGTTTAATTGTGTGGTTTTATCATGATCTTTACCCACTTATTCATATAATTAGCATGCATTTATATTTCCTTCCTAAAATTATTACATGATTGAAAACTTGCTTCCTAAAGACTTTTAATTATGTATTTTAATTCTCCTTTATTCCATTCGATGCCGTGATCTGTGTGTTAAGGGTTTCAGGCTTTATAGGGCATGAATGAATTGGAGATTGGAAAGGAAGCTTGCAAAAATGGAAGGAACACAAGAAATTGAGGAGATGACCAGCGAGAAGTGACGCGGCCGCATGGCTCACGCGGTCGCGCGAAAGAGAGGAAATCGCAGTGACGTGGCCACATGGTTCACGCGACCACGCGGATTGGAATAGCACAAGTGACACGGAGGCATGGACGACGCGCCCGCGTGGCAAGCAAAATGCCGAATGACGCGTCTGCATGAATGATGCAATCGCGTGACGTGCGCGATC
The DNA here is from genome assembly GCF_000816755.2 of Arachis ipaensis. Lineage (NCBI taxonomy): Eukaryota > Viridiplantae > Streptophyta > Magnoliopsida > Fabales > Fabaceae > Arachis > Arachis ipaensis. The sequence goes on along the minus strand of NC_029785.2, from coordinate 111,480,449 downwards.
TGCATAATCTGCAGAATTCGCTGGGGGCGATTTTGGGCCCTGTTTTGACCCAGTTTTCGGCCCAGAAAAGCAGACTAGAGCCAGAGGACATGCAGAAACCAAGGAACATTCATTCTACACAGTTTTTAGTTTTTAGATCTAGTTTTGCTCCTCTTCTAGGTTTTCTCTCTCTACATATTCATAGTTCTTAGGATTTTATTTCTATCGTTTTTTGCATTGGGATATTGAGAAGAGTTATTACCTCATCAAGACTTCGTCATTCTAGTTCATTTTCTTTACTTGGCTTTACTCTTCCATGTCCTTTAATTTATTCACTTTCACTATTGGATTATTTTAGAATTTATTAATACAAGAATTACTTTTATTTTTAATTAATTCCTTTGAGTTTTATTTATCATGTCTTCCTTTAATTCCCTTTCCTATGTTATGAGTTCTACATTCACAATGAGCGAGTAGTTCCCTAACTTGATGGGGAGTTGATTGAAAGGAACCCTTGAGTTGGGATGCTTAAAAAAAATTGTAATTAGGTTTATTGTTGGGATGCTCTCTAGTCACTGACACTAATCCTTTTCAATTGAGCGGATTGGAACTTGTGAATAGAAATAGCATTCCAACTTGTTTGACCTTCCTTTACCTAGTAAGGGATAACTAAACAGAACAACCTTCAATTATCAATTAATCTTGAGATTACTTCAACAAGAATAAGGCTTCCAACTAATCTACTCCCAGTCAAGGCTTCTATTTAAATTATTTAATTTCTCTAATTTAATTTCCTGTTTATTCAACTCAAACCATTTTGAAAACATCTGATTAATAAAATATCACACCTTTCTGCAACTCGTTGGGAGACGACCTGGGATTCATACTCCCAGTATTTTAATTTTAATTTTTGTGACAACCCTTCTAAATTGATAAGCAGATTTCTGGTTGATTAAGAACTATACTTGCAACGCATATCTCATAACAATTCTTAATTCGCCAATTTCTGCCACGTCACTCTCTAACTTAGCAACCATAGTCTCTGATCTAACTAAGACCACTCAAAGTTTCATGACTGAAACAAGGTCTTCCATTAGAAATTTAGAGGCACAAGTGGGTCAGATGAGTAAAAGAGTTACTGAAATCCCTCCTAGTACTCTCCCATGCAATACAGAAGAGAATCCAAAAAGAGAGTTCAAGGCCATCAATATACCCCACACGGCCAAACTTGGAGAGACTCAAAAGGTAGTGATTTCCAATGAGGAAAACCTCAATGGATGTCCACTGGCCACTAAAGAGTTCCCCAATGAGGAACCAAAGGAATCTGAGGCTCATACAGAGACCATAGAGATTCCACTGAACTTACTGTTGCCATTCATGAGCTCTAATGAGTATTCTTCCTCTGAAGAGGATGAAGATATTATTGAAGAGCAAGTTGCTCAGTATCTAGGAGCAATCATAAAGTTGAATGCCAAGTTGTTTAGTAATGAGACTTGGGAGGATGAACCTCCATTGCTCATCAATGAACTGAACGCTTTGGGGCAACTAAAGTTACCTCAGAAGAAACCGGATCCGGAAAAGTTCTTAATCCCTTGTACCATAGGCACCATGACCTTTAAAAAGGCTCTGTGTGATCTAGGATCAGGAATAAACCTCATGCCACTCTCTATAATAGATAAACTAGGGATCTTTGAGGTACAAGCTGCTAGATTCTCACTAGAATTGGCAGACAAATCAAGGAAACAGGTTTATGGACTTGTAGAGGATGTCTTAGTGAAGGTTGAAGGCCTGTACATCCCTGCTGACTTCATAATCCTAGACACTGGGAAGGTTGAGGATGAATCCATCATCCTTGGAAGACCCTTCCCAGCCACAGCAAGAGCTGTGATTGATGTGGACAGAGGAGAGTTAGTCCTTCAATTGAATGAGGACTACATTGTGTTTAAGGCTCAAGGATCTTCTTCTGTAACCATGGAGAGGTAGCATGAAAAGCTTCTCTCAATACAGAGTCAAACAGAGCCCCCACACTCAACTTCTAAGTTTAGTGTTGGGAGGCCACCATTAAGCTCTGAGTCTTTGTGAAGCTCTCTAAGAGCTCACTGTCAAGCTATTGACATTAAAAAAGCACTTGTTGGGAGGTAACCCAATGTTATTTAATTATATTTATTTATTTTCCATTGTTATTTTATATTTTCTTTAGGTTGATGATCATGTGAAGTCACAAAAATAACTGAAAAATCAAAAACAAAATAAAAAATAGAACACCCTGGAGGATAGACTTACTGGCGTTTAAACGCCAGTAAGGATAGCAGAATGGGCGTTTAACGCCCAGCCTAAAAGCATTCTGGGCATTAAACACCAGAATGGGCAGCATTCTGGGCATTTAATGCCAGAAAAGGCTATCTGGCATCTGGCTGGTATTAAATGCCATAAATGGCAGGCAGACTGGCGTTAAACGCCAAAAAAGGGTGTCTGGCTAGCGTCAAATGTTAGAAAGGGGCAGCAGACTGGCGTTTAATGCCAGGAAAGGTAGCAGAGCTGGCGTTTAACGCCAGAATTGGCACACAGTGGGCGTTTGAACGCCAGAATGGTGCAGGGAGCAGAATTCTTTGACACCTCAGGATCTGTGGACCCCATTGGATCCCCACCTACCCCATCTCTTCTTTCTCCTCTTCACACCTTTCCATAATACTCTTCCCCAAATACCCTTGACCAATCCCATCAATAACTCTTCCCCAAATACCCTTCACCTATCAAATCTTACCCTCTTCTCCATAATCTCTTCACCACTCACATCCATCTATCATAAAACCCCACCTACCTCACCATTCAAATTCAAACCATTTCCCTCCCAAACCCACCCATTCTCACACGGATTCCCTCTCTCTCCTACCCTATAAATACCCCTCCTCACTATCTTCACTTTCACACATCATACACACTACTACCCCCTTGGCCAAAACCACTACTACCCTTCATCTCCTCCATTTCTTCTTCTTCTACTCCTTTCTTTCTTCTTCTGCTCGAGAACGAGCAAACCTTTTAAGTTTAGTGTGGAAAAGGCTCTGCTTTTCTATTTTTCCATAACCACTAATGGCACCTAAGACCAGAGAAACCTCTAGAAAGAGAAAAGGGAAGGCAATTGCTTCCACCTCCGAGTCATGGGAGATGGAGAGATTCATCTAAAAAGTGCATTAAGACCACTTCTATGAAGTTGTGGCCAAGAAAAAGGTGATCCCTGAGGTCCCCTTCAAGCTCAAAAAGAGTGAATATCTGGAGATCCGACATGAGATTCAAAGAAGAGGTTGTAAAACTCTCACCAACCCCATCCAACTAGTCAGAATCTTAATGGTTCAAGAGTTCTATGCTAATGCATGGATCACTAGGAACCATGACCAAAGTATGAACCCGAACCCAAAGAATTGGCTCACAATGGTCCGAGGGAATTACTTGGAATTCAGTCCGGAAAATGTGAGGTTAGCATTCAACTTGCCAATGATGCAAGGAGATCCTCACCCTTTCACTAGAAGGGTCAACTTTGATCAAAGGTTGGACCAAGTCCTCATGGACATCTGTGTGGAAGGAGCTCAATGGAAGAGAGACTCAAGAGGCAAGCCGGTTCAATTAAGAAGGCTTGACCTCAAACCCATTGCTAGGGGATGGTTGGAGTTTATCCAACGCTCTATCATTCCTACTAGAAACCGGTCTGAAGTTATAATAGACCGGGCTATCATGATCTATAGTATCATGAATGGAGAGGAAGTAGAAGTTCATGAGATCATATCCCTAGAACTCTATAAGGTGGCGGACAAGCCCTCCACTTTGGCAAGGTTAGCCTTCCCTCATCTCATTTGTACCCTATGCAATTCAGCTGGAATTGTCATAGAGGGAGACATCCTCATTGAAGGAGACAAGCCCATCACTAAGAAAAGGATGGAGCAAACAAGAGAGCCCACTCATGGACCTCAACAAGAGCATGAGGAAGTTCCTCATAATGAAATCCCTGAGATGCCTCAAGGGATGCACTTTCCTCCACAAAACTATTGGGAGCAAATCAACACCTCCTTAGGAGAATTGAGTTCCAACATGGGGCAACTAAAGATAGAGCACCAAGAGCATTCCATCCTCCTCCATGAAATTAGAGAAGACCAAAGAGCCATGAGGGAGGAGTAACAAAGGCAAGGAAGAGACATAGAGGAGCTCAAGCACTCCATAAGATCTTCGAGAGGAAGAACTAGCCACCATCACTAAGGTGGACCCGTTCTTTAATTTCCTTGTTCTTATTTTTCTGTTTTTCGATTTTCATGCTTTATGTTTTATCTATGTTTGTGTCTTTATTACATGATCATTAGTGTTTAGTGTCTATGTCTTAAAGCTATGAATGTCCTATGAATTCTTCACCTTTCTTAAATGAAAAAATGTTTTCTGAAAAAGAAAAAGAAGTACATGAATTTCGAATTAAATCTTGAAAATAATCTAATTATTTTGATGTGGTGGCAATACTTTTTGTTTTCTGAATGAATGCTTGAACAGTGCATATTTTTTACATTGTTGTTTATGAATGTTAAAATTGTTGGCTCTTGAAAGAATAATGAAAAAGGAGAAATGTTGTTGATAATCTGAAAAATCATAAAATTGATTCTTGAAGCAAGAAAAAGCAGTGAAAAGCTTGCAGAAAAAAATGAGCCAAAAAAAAGAAAGAAAAAGAAAAAAAAAAGAAAAAGCAAGCAAAAAAAGCCAATAACCCTTTAAACCAAAAGGCAAGGGTAAAAAGGATCCAAGGCTTTGAGAATTAATGGATAGGAGGGCCCAAAGGAATAAAATCCTAGCCTAAGCGGCTAAACCAAGCTGTCCCTAACCATGTGCTTGTGGCGTGAAGGTATCAAGTGAAAGCTTGAGACTGAGCGGTTAAAGTCGTGGTCCAAAGCAAAAAGAGTGTGCTTAAGAGCTCTGGGCACCTCTAACTGGGGACTTTAGCAAAGCTAAGTCACAATCTGAAAAGGTTCACCCAGTCATGTGTCTGTGGCATTTATGTATTCGGTGGTAATACTGGAAAACAAAATGCTTAGGGTCACAGCCAAGACTCATAAAGTAGCTGTGTTCAAGAATCAACATACTGAACTAGGAGAATCAATAACACTATCTGAATTCTGAGTTCCTATAGATGCCAATCATTCTGAACTTCAAAGGATAAAGTGAGATACCAAAACTGTTCAGAAGCAAAAAAGCCACTAGCCCCGCTCATCTAATTGGAATTGAGCTTCATTGATATTTGAAATTTATTGTATCTTCTCTTATTTTTATCCTATTTTGATTTTAGTTGCTTGGGAAAAAGCAACAATTTAAGTTTGGTGTTGTGATGAGCGGATAATTTATACCCTTTTAGGCATTATTTTTACATAGTTTTTAGTATGATTTAATCACTTTTTATTATATTTTTATTAGTTTTTATTCAAAAATCAAATTTCTGGACTTTACTATGAGTTTGTGTAATTTTCTATGATTTCAGGTATTTTCTGGCTGAAATTGAGGGATCTGAGCAAAAATCTGATTTAGAGGCTGAAAAAGGACTATAGATGCTATTGGATTCTGACCCTCCTGCACTCAAAGTGGATGTCCTAGAGCTACAGAAGTCCAATTGGCACTCTCTCAATTGCGTTAGAAAGTAGACATTCTGAACTTTCCAGCAATATATAATAGTCCATACTTTGTCTAAGATTTGATGGCCCAAACTAGCGTCCAAAGCCAGCCTAAAACTTTCTGGCGTAAAATGCCCAAACTAGCACCAGAATTGGAGTTGAACGTCCAAACTCGCACCAAAGCTGGCGTTTAACTCCAGGAACAGTCTAAGCATAAAAAAACTTCAATGCGCAGCCCAAGCACACTCCAAGTGGGCCCCGAAAGTGGATTTTTGCACTATCTGCACTTAGTTACTCATTTTCCGTAAACCCTAGTTACCACTTTAGTATAAAAACTACTTTTAGTGATTTATTTTACATCTTTTAGCGAATGCTATCATAGACCATTGTACACATTTGGAGGCTGGCCTCACGGCCATGCCTAGACCTCTTTTCACTTATGTATTTTCTACGGTGGAATTTTTACACCCCATAGATTAACGTGTGGAGCTCTGCTGTTCTTCATGAATTAATGCAATTACTACTATTTTCTATTCAATTCACGCCTACTTCTTCCCCAAGATATACTCTCATACTTAATTCAGTTAAGTCAGAATGAAGGGGTGACCCGTGATAATCACCCACTATCTTCGTTACTCACTTAGCCAAGATCCGCGTGCCTGACAATCACAAGCGATCTACATGATATTCAATGTAGTCAGTGGATGACAGCCGGAGTATATTCTCTTGGATATCTAATACACAGACTGAATCCATGAGATTAGTATCTTCGTGGTATAGGCTAGAACCATTGGCAGCATTCCTGGGATCCGGAAAGTCTAAACCTTATCTGTGGTATTCCGAGTAGGATCCAGGAAGGGATGACTATAAAGAGCTTCAAACCTGCGAATGTTGGGTGCAAGTGACAGTGTGCAAAAGGATCAATGGATCCTATTCCGACGCTAGTGGGAACTGACAGATGATTAGCCATGCGGTAGCTGTACCTGGTATTTTTTATCCGAGACGAGAAATCTGACAGTTGATTAGCCGTGCAGAAACCGTAGAGGACCATTTTCACTGAGAGGATATTACAACTTGCCATGGAAGGAAGTAACGCATGGTTGGAAGAAGGCAATAGGAAAGCAGAGGTTCAGAAGCACAAAGCATCTTCGTACGCTTATCTGAAATTCCCACCAGTGAATCACATAAGTAACTTATTTTATTTTATGTTTTATTTATCTTTTAATTATCAAAACCTCATAACCACTTGAATCCGCCTGACTGAGATTTACATGGATTACCATAGCTTGCTTCAAGCCGACAATCTCCGTGGGATCGAGCCTTACTCACGTAAGGTTTATTACTTGGACGACCCAGTGCACTTGCTGGTTAGTTGCACCGGAGTTGTGAAAAGTGTGAATCACAATTCCGTGCACCAGCCATCCTGAAAGAAGAGGAAAAGAAGAAAAGTAACCCAGAAACAAAGATAAATGACGAGAGAACTTTTGCGTGGTCTAGAAATTTGCGGATAAATTCTCGTTGCAAGTATAGTTTCTAAACCTTCAAAAGTCCTTTCATACAAACGTTTTGGTTGTCACAAGTAACAAACCCCTTTTAAATTTGATAACCGAGTATTTAAACCTCGGGTCGTCTTCTTAAGGAATTGCAGGGAGGTATGTTCTTATTATTGCTTATGAAGATTGTAAATTGGGGGTTTTGGAAGTAAGGAAGCAGTATGTTGCACAAAAAGAATAAAATAAAATAGTGATAATAAAATAAACTCTTGGCAAGGTATGAAGACTGGAGGTCCTATCCCAGTTATCATTATCAATTGTAATGAGAATTGGATTTTTCTCCCACTTTATTAACCTCTAACTATGAAGGTAAGTTAAGTGGATGAATTAATTCTTGAAGAATTCCAATTCTCAATCAACAATGAGTTTGATAACTCAAGAGTCACCAATTATTTAACCAAAGCCAAAAGGGAGAAAAATATCTAAATTAAATTAAAAGCATCAATATAAGCAAAGCAATCTTAAATATGAAAATACCTCGAATTGCATTAACAAAAGAAATTAAATCTGGCATAGATGTTCATAAATTAAATTGAGAAAATAAATAAAATAAAGAACCTGGGATTGAGAGTCACTCCTAAAACTAAGAGAAATCCTAAATCCTAATCTTAAGAGAGAGGAGAGAACCTCTCTCTCTAAAAACTTCATCTAATCATAAAACTATGTGAATATGAATGTATGATCTATCCTCTCATGAATGGATGTATTCTCCCACTTTATAGCCTCTAATATGTGTTTTCTGGGTCGCAAACTGAGTCAAAAACAGTCCAGAATTCGCTGGTTTCGAATTTTGCCATGCTGGATTTTCGTAACTGCGACGCGGCCGCATGAATCACGCGGTCGCGTCGCCTAGCATCAGGAAAACTATATTATATTATATATCAAATCGAAGCCCCGGACGTTAGCTTTCCAACGCAACTGGAACCGCGTCATTTGGATCTCTGTAGCTAAATTGAGTACAAGATAAACCATAAAATAGTGGTTTATCAACCTCCCCACACTTAAACACTAGCATGTCCTCATGCTAAGCTCAAGAGAAACTATAAAGATGAAGAGGAATGGTAGGGTGTATGAAATGCAACCTATAAATGCAACTACATGCTAAGATGTTTCTACCTACTTAGTTAAAAATAAACAAATCTTTTAAGAACAAATATGAATTGGATTTCACTAATTCAAATCATGAAAATGAAGTGCAAATAGACTTGTAGAAGAAAATAGCTCATGAAAGCCGGGAACAAGGAATTGAGCATCGAACCCTCACTGGTAGTGTATACACTCTAATCACTCAAGTGTTTAAGGTTCGATTCTTTCAATTCTCTACTATCCTTGCTTTCTAAGGCTTGCTTTTCATCTAACAATCAACACAAATTTAATGCACAGATACACATATCAAGAGGTCTTTTAAGGGTTGTAATGGGGTCAGGGTCAAGGTAGGATTGTATTTGGCCAAGTGGACTAAAATCTGAATCCTTAATTAACTTAAACTTTCCACCTAACTTAAACAATCCATGTAATTACAGTACAAAATCTAACTATCCATCAACCATATTTTTCACATATTCATGCATTCTAATTCTAAGTACAGTACATATGCATTGCTTTCACCACTTACTTTGGGGCATTTTGTCCCCTTTCTTTTATTTGCACTTTTTCTTTTCTTTTTCTCTTTTTTTTATATATATATTTTTTTCTTTTTCTTTTATTTTTCTCAATGCATATGATCAATTTATTGAATGCATGAACATGTCCTAAACATTTCTTTCACATTTTTAGAAAATTCTAATATACTCAATTCTCAAAACAAATATTTCCAAACCTAATTTCCCACACTTAAATCATAAGCACTCTCACTAGTCTAAGCTAACTAAGGATTCAAATTAAGGACATTATTGTTTTCCGCTTAGAGTTAATGATGTGCTAAAGTAAAGAACAAAGGGGTAAAATAGGTTCAAATTGGTTTGCAAGGGATAATGAAAAGGTTAAGGCCATATGGGTATGTAAGCTAAGTGAAACAAAGGCCTCAATCTTATAAGTGCATGTATACATCAAACCATGGAAATATAGAATTACGCAAGACAAAGATTACAATTTTAGAGAGAAAAATACACACTAAAACAAAATTTTGGTTGATAAATTGCAACCAATTCAAATAGGCTCAAAATCTCATAGGTTTTGTGTGTTCGAGTTCTAAATCATGTTTCAGTATAATATCTCTTCAAACAAGTGTAAAATTAAATTTTATTCAAATTAGTGAAATTTTCTAAAAATTTTCTTGAAAAAGAAAATATTACTTCAACCAAGTGGTAAAATATGCAAAAAATTAAACAAATATGCAATCAAACATGCAAATGCAACAATGAACAAACAAATAAAATAAAAATTTTGGTGTTGAGTCATGAAATAACTAACCCATGGAGATCGGTATCGACCTCCCCACACTTAGAGATTACACCGTCCTCGGTGCATGCTGAGATTTGCAGGTGGATGGGTTGTTTCAACTGTTGCTTTTCTCTAAGGATTGTGCAGATGGACTTGTCTGTCTCCCCATGTAAAATGTCTTCCGCTTCCCTTCCGGGTGGCCATCCTGAAAGAAAAAGGGAAGAAGAGTAACCCAGAAATAGAGATAAGAAAATAAAAGAAGTATGGGTGGGTTAATGATAAGGGTTGATGCCAAATGATAAGGGTCTCATTTACATGGAAGCTTCAACATGTAAGTGAGAAAATAATAGAAGCCATGGCATGCCAGTGGTGCGAAATTTGCAACAATGGGGAAGAGAGTGGGTAATGAAAGACAATGTGAGTTCATGTCAATGTAAAAGGACTATCCGTATTATAAAAATTAGCATTGATTTAAATAATATTACCCAATCAGAATTAAACAAGTCACTAAGCACCAAGAAAATACCAGAAAAGATGTAACAGTTGAATAAGAATATTTGAACACCAATAATAACTTTAGAAAAATAAAATATGCAATGAATGAAAGTATGCAAATAAATTAAATAAAATAAAATGAAAGTGAAAAAGAATGAGAAGTAGAAAAAGAAAGTGAGAAAGGAGAGAGAAGGAAGAAATTAGGATTAGAAGAGAAAAGATAAGAAAATTGGCACTAATCTGGATAGGTTGTGCGACGCTGGCGACGCGGTCGCGTGGGTGACGCGGTCGCGTGGTGCGCAATAAGGTCAAGTGACGCGGACGCGTGGGGCACGCGATCACGTGACTTGATTTGTGCTAGTGGCGCGAGTGCAGCCTCCCGATCGCACAACTCTCTGTTCGAAACTTAGTATTGCCAAAATCCTGGGTGACGCGGTCGCGTGATTGACGCGATCGCGTGAGTGGCCATCATGGGGATATGACACGGACGCGTGGGGCACGTGTTCGCGTGGTGACGCTTGGGCTTCCAGCACGATTCCAGCCCAACTCTAGCTCAACTTTCAGCCATGCACCCGGTTGACGTGGATTTTCAGGTCACGCGGCCGCGTAGGTGACGCGGTCGCGTGGGAGGCCATTATTCCCATATGACGCAGTCGCGTCAGCGACGCGGTCGCGTGGGGTGATTTGTGCCATTAGCACGCCTCCAGCGCTGCTCCTGCGAAACTCTCTGTTCATATTAATATTGTCTCTCATCTACTTGCGACGCGGACGCGTCGCTGATGCGATCGCCTCGCGTGCTCGCTTTTTTTTTATAGGTCTGAAAAGATGCAGAATGCAGTGTTAATATGAATGTGATGCAAAACTCCAGGTTCAATATAATAAAATAAAATAAAACTCGAAAACAAATAAAACTAAATAAAAATGAAAAAGAACGATCATACCATGGTGGGTTGTCTCCCACCTAGCACTTTTAGTTATAGTCCTTAAGTTGGACATTTGATGAGCTTCCTATTATGGTGGCTTACGCTTGAACTCATCCAGGAATCTCCACCAGTGTTTGTGATTCCAGTAACCTCCAGGGTCCCAAACTAGGCATGTAAAACCCTTGAGCAGCTTCAAAAAGATTCTTAGGCTCTCGGGGTATTGGATGTCAGAACAGATTCCAGGATCCCAAACCTTGCTTTTACACCCATTTTTGTCGGGATCTGTATTTTTTCAGCCGGGTGATAAGTAATTTGAATTCTCACTGCAGCTACCAAACAGCTTCCTAGACCCATTCAATTGAGCTCTACACCAACCTTTGCATTTAAACTTAAAGCTTCCAACCATAATGAACCTTGCAGGACAATTCTTACCACTGGCCATCTTCCTCTTACTCTTAATGCCACAAAGAGCTCTAAGTTGACCATCTGTCTCCAGTAGCCCATATTCAAGTGGGATTAGAAAGCTAAGGGATATGAATTTTTCCCACTTGAATGTTGTGAAGGATGATGGCAACTTAGGGGGAGGTATTTTTAATAAAATTGCAAGTTCCACTCCCTTGTGCTCTTCTCTGATAATTACCACCTATTTGCAAGCTTCTTCAATTTCAACCTCTTCCTCTTGGTATCTTTCTTCCAATTCAATCTCCTCTTCATTGCTTTCCAAGGGCATGGGAGGTTGTGCTTCTTCTTCTTGAATCTCCATCTCTTGATCAACCTCTTCCAAGTCTTCAACTGTGATATGCCTTGGAGGTTGTACACCCTCCTTAGCATCAAATTCAACCGTCTTGGAAGGAGGCTCTATGTCTTGACTTTCCCATGGAGGTTCTGCATCTCCTAAGTCTTCAACCAACTCTTCTTCTTGAACAATGACAGCTTCTTCTACTTGTTCTAGTACGAATTCATTCTCTGTCTTGTCCACTGGGGTTTCTGGTATCTCCTTCATGCTACGCCCTTCATGAAATTGTCCATATGGGGCTGTGGTTGACCCTTGTATATTTGAGCATCTAGAAGCCCATTGAATTAATGCTTGCTCCAGTTGTTGAACGGTTGTCTGAAATTTAATTACTGTTTCCCTTAGGTGAACCTCTGCTTCTCGGGTTGCCGGACTTGGACATGATACAAAAGAAAGTGGTGGTGGTTGGGAGTGATTGGATTGGAATTGGGGTGGTTCTATATATGGTTCATATGGCTCATAAGGTGGTTGGTATGGTGGTTGAGGGTTAGGGTCATATAGAGGTGAATGGCGAAGAGGGGCTTGTGAGTTTGGTGGTCCAAAGTTATGTTGATGAAAGGGTTTATAGGCATATGGTGGTGGTTGTTGATAGTCCATTGGAGGTGGTTGTTGCCATGAGGGTTGATCAAATCCTTGTGGCTCCTCCCATCTTTGATTGTTCCAACCTTGATGCCTGTTCTCATTGTAATTTCTTCTTCCTGCAACATAATTGTAACCAGACTCATAGCCAAAGGGGTGAGAGTTCATAGTAGCAAATAAAATTAAAAATGAAAATAAAAATAAATTTAAATTAAAAGGTTATTTAAATTTTGAATTTGAAAATTAAATTTTTGAAATTTGAAATTTGAAATTTTGAAATTTGAAATTTGAACTTTGAAAATTTTTAAATTTGAATTTTGAAATTTGATTTTTGAAATAAGATAAGATAAGATAAAAATTTTAAAAATAAAAATCTGAAAAATTTTTTTTCCGAAAAAAATTAATTAAAAATATTTTTGAATTTAATGAGGAAAGAGAAAAATAATAAAATGACACCAAATTTCAAATTTTTAGATCAAAACGAAGAAAACAACTAAGAACAGCTTGAAGGTCAAGATGAACGTGAAGAACAACTTTTTGAAAAAAAAATTTTAATAACTAAATAAAAACCAATAACCTCTTAATTTATGAAAAAGCAAAAATAAAAACAAAAATAAAAACAAATAAACAAACAAAAATAAAAAAAAAATATTTACAATAACAAATAATAAGGCACACGTTTGCAATTCCCCGGCAACGGCGCCATTTTGACGAGAGAACTTTTGCGTGGTCTAGAAATTTGCGGATAAATCCTCGTTGCAAGTATAGTTTCTAAACCTTCAAAAGTCCTTTCATACAAACGTTTTGGTTGTCACAAGTAACAAACCCCTTTTAAATTTGATAACCGAGTATTTAAACCTCGGGTCGTCTTCTCAAGGAATTGCAGGGAGGTATGTTCTTATTATTGGTTATGAAGATTGTAAATTGGGGGTTTTGGAAGTAAGGAAGAAGTATGTTGCACAAAAAGAATAAAATAAAATAGTAATAATAAAATAAACTCTTGGCAAGGTATGAAGACTGGAGGTCCTATCCCAGTTATCATTATCAATTGTAATGAGAATTGGATTTTTCTCCCACTTTATTAACCTCTAACTATGAAGGTAATTCCCCCACTTTATAGCCTCTAATCTGTGTTTTTTGGGCCGCAAACTGGGTCAAAAACAGTCCAGAATTCGCTGGTTTCGAATTTTGCCATGCTAGATTTCCGTCACTGCGATGCGGCCGCATGGATCACGCGGTCGCGTCACCTAGCGTCAGGGAAATTATATCATATTATATATAAAATCAAAGCCCCGGACGTTAGCTTTCCAACGCAACTGGAACCGCGTCATTTGAATCTCTGTAGCTAAAGTTATAGCTGTTTGAGTGCGAAGAGGTCAGGCTGGACAGCTTAGCAATTTCTCCAACTTCTTGTATTCCTTCCACTTTTGCATGCTTCCTTTCCATCCTCCAAGTCATTCCTGCCCTATAATCTCTGAAAACACTTAACACACATATCAAGGCATCTAATGGTAATAAGAGAGGATTAATAATAAGCAAATATAAGATCAAAGAAGCATATTTTCAATCAAAACACATAATTAGGAAGGAAATATAAAACCATGCAAATAGTATGAATAAGTGGGTAAAGAGTTAATAAAAATCACTCAATTGAGTACAAGATAAACCATAAAATAGTGGTTTATCAATGGAAAACAATTAAAATATAGGTATTAATGCCAAATAATGAGGGTCTCAATTACATGGTAGCTACAACATGCAAGTGAGAAAACAGTAGAAGCAAATGGCATATCAATAGTGCAAAAGTTGCAACAATAGGGAAAAGGCAGTATAAATTCATGTCAATGCAAAAGGAACACAGGTATCATAAAAATTGGCTTTTGACAAATAAATAATATCGCCCAACAATGTAAAACAAGTCACTAACCACCAAAATATTACCAGAAAAGATACAACAGTTGAAAAAGAAAATTTAACACCAATGGAAAAATAATAAATTTAGAAAAATAAAATAAAAATATGCACAAAATTAAAATGCAATGAATGAAAGTATGCAAATAAATTAAGTAAAATAGAATGAAAGTGAAGAAAGATGAGAAGTTAAAGAGATGAAGAAGAAGAAAGTAAGAAAAGAAGAAGAAAGAAGGAAGAAAAAAGAAATAAGAAGGGAGAAGAAAAAAAATTAAGATTAGGGAAGAGAAGATAGGAATTCTGGCGCTGATCTGGATAAACTGTGCGGCGCAGGCAACGCGGACGCGTGGGGACGCGTTCGCGTGGGTTGTGATATTTTCAAGTGACGTGTATGCGTGGATGACGCATACGCGTGACTTGAATTGTGCTATTGGCGCGAGTGTAGCCTCGCGCACGCACGACTCTCTGTTTCATATGCACATTGCCAAAATTTAGGGTGACGCGTGCGCGTGAGGGACGCGCACGCGTGAATGGTCTTACTTTGAAAAATGATGCGTACGCGTGGAGGACGCATACGCGTGATAGGGCTTGTGCTTCCAGCGTCATTCTAGCCCCACTCCATCATAACTCTCTGCCAAACACCTTTTTACGTCGATTTTGCAGGGTCACGCGTGCGCGTGGGTGACGCGCACGCGTGGGAGGCTGATTTTTCAAGTGACGTGGACGCGTCAAGGACGCGTACGCGTGGGCGTGTTTTTGCCTAAGGCACGCCTCCAGCCATGCTCCCGCGTGACTCTCTGCTTCTTTTCTTCTTTGTTTCGAATGCACATATGACACGGACGCGTCAGCGACGCTTGCACGTCGCGTGCATTTTTTTTATGCAAAATGCAAAATGCAAAATGCAGAATGCAGATGACTATGCAGAAATTTTGAATGAACACGAATGAAAAAAATAAAATAAAACTAAGAACAAAAAGGAAAGAATATACCATGGTGGGTTGTCTCCCACCTAGCACTTTTAGTTAAAGTCCTTAAGTTGGACATTTGGTGAGTCCCTTGTTATGGTGGCTTGTGCTTGAACTCATCCAGGAATCCTCACCAGTGTTTGTAATTCCAATAGCCTCTGGGATCCCACACTAGTTGCATAAAGCCTTCAAGCCAGTTAAAACAAGTGACAAGGCTCCAGGAGTGTGAATTGTTAGAATGAATTCCGGGGTCCCAAACCTTACTTTTGCACCCATCTTCTTGTTGATCATCATATTTCCACTTGGGTGGTGAGCAATCGGAATTCTCACAGAGACATCCAAACAACCGCCTAGACCCATTCAATTGAGACTGATACTAACCATTGTACTTAGATTTGGAGTGTGCAACCATATTGAACCTTGCATGACAATTCCTACCACTAACCATCTCCCTCTTACTCGTATAGCAACAAAGAACTCGAAGTTGACCATCTGTCTCAAGTAAACCATATTCAAATGGAATGAGAAAGCTAAGAGATATGAATTTTACCCACTTGAATGTTGTAAAGGATGATGGTGACTTAAGGGGAGAGGTCTCCAACAACTTTGGCAAGGTGATCTCCAGCTCCATTCTATTGGGCTCTTTTTTGACAACTTCCACCTCTTTGTAAGCTTCTTCAATATCAACATCTTCCTCTTGGTAGCTTTCTTCCAATTCGATCTCTTCTTCATTGTTCACCAAGGGCATGGGAGGTTGTGCTTCTTCTTCTTTAATCTCTATGTCAAGTCCAATGGGAGAGGATTCAAATGTAGATAAGAATTCATCAATGATTGAATCCATCTCTTGATCATCCCCTTCAAAGTCTTCAACCATGATATGCCTTGGAGGTTGTACACCCTCCTCAACATCAAATTCAAACTCCTTAGAAGGGGGCTCTATGACTGGGCTTTCCCATGGACGTTCCGCATCTCCTAAGTCTTCGACCACTTCTTCCTCTTCAATAATTCCAGCTTCCTCCACTTGTTCCAATACAAAGTCATGCTCCTCACTGTCCACCGGAGTTTCTAGTGTCTCCTTCATGCTACGCTCTTCATTAGATTCTCCACATGAAGCCATGGGTGTTCCTTGAGTGTCTGAACGTAGGGAAGCTAATTGATTTATCACTTGCTCCAGTTGATGAAGGGTTGCATGAAATTGATCTACTGTTTCCTTGAGGCGAGCCTGTGATTCTTGGGTCGATGGATATGGACATGGTGCATATGGAAGTGGTGGTTTTTGGGGGTAATTGGATTGGAATTGGGGTGGATAAGGGTTAGGTTCATATGGAGGTGAATGGTTGTAGGTGGCTTGTGAGTATGGTGGTTCAAAGCTATGTTGAGGAGGTGGTTCATTGGCATATGATGGAGCTTGCTGGTAACTACAAGGAGGTCCACTATATCTATCATCTTGGTACGCACCTCGGAATGGCTCTTGACCATAGTAAATTGGTGGAGGTTGGTTGTCATGAAAAGGTCCACCATAACTATTGTCTTGGTATGCATCATATAATGGTTGTTGGTTATAGCGCATTGGAGGGGGTTGTTGCCAAGAGGGTTGATCAAATCCCTGTGGCTCGTCCCATCTTTGATTCTTCCAACCTTGATACCTGTTCTCATTATAGCTTCCATTCCTTTCAACAACATTGGAACCAAACTTAAAGCCAGAGGGGTGAGAACTCATAGTAGCAAAAGAAATAAAAAACTAATAGAAATTAATGAAAATAAACTCCTAAAACTAGAAACACTAACAAAGAAACGAAAAAGCAAATATTTACAATAACCAATAATAAGGCACACGTTTGCAATTCCCCGGCAACAGCGCCATTTTGACGAACGGATTTCTGCCGGTAAAGAATTTTATAAAAATAATCACGTTGTAAGTATAGTTTCTAAACCAACAAAGAATCCTTTCATACAAAAACTTTGGTTGTCACAAGTAACAAACCCAATAAAATTTATAACCGAAGTATTTAAACCTCAGGTCATCTCTCAAGGAATTGCAGGGAAGTATGATTTATTATTAGTTATAGAAAAGTATCTTTTTGGGGTTTTTGAAATAAGGAACAAGGAAATAAATTGACAAAAAAATTAAATTAATAACTAGAAAAACTCTTGGCAAGGTATGAGAACTGGAAATCCCATCCTAGTTATCCTTATCAGGTGTGATGAGAATTGTTTATTGCTCTCACTTAGTTAACCCTTACTAAATAAAGGAAAGTCAAGTGGACTAATCAACTTGATTCCTCAAGTCCTAGTCAACTCCTATGGAAAGACTAGCTTTAGAGGGATCCAAATCAATCAGCAATTTCCAATTGTCAATCAACTGCTAAGTTTGATAACTCAAGTGTCACCAATTACTCCACCAAAGCCAAAAGGGGAAAAATCTAAATTATTTATATCATAAATAGAAGAAAGCAATCATAAATCTGAAATACCTCAATTTATATTAAATAAGAAAATCAATTCTAATCATGGAGTTCATAAATCAAATTGGGAAAATAAACAATTAAAGTAATAGAATAAATAAAAGTAGAAGAGAAACTAAATTAAAGGAACATTGAACCTGGAATGAAGAAGAAGTAAACCTAACCTTTAAGAGAAATCATAATCCTAAATCCTAAGAGAGAGGAGAGAGCCTCTCTCTCTCTCTCTAGAAACTACATCTAAAACCTAAAATTGTGAATTATGAGAGTTGTTGAATGAATTAATATATTCCCCCACTTTATAGCTTCTAATATGTGTTTTCTGGGTCGAAAATTGGGTCAAAAACAGTCTAGAAATTGCCCCCAGCGATTTCTGATACGTTCAGCATGCGGCAAAGTCACGCATGAGCGTCGTCCACGCGTGGGCGTGGATTGGATTTTTGCCAGGTCACGTGTGTGCGTGATCCACGCGTGCGCATCACCTATCTTTGGGGAAGCTGTAACAAATTATATATCGTTGCAAAGACCCGGATGTTAGCTTTCCAACGCAATTGGAACCGCATCATTTGGACCTCAGTAGCTCATGTTATGATCGATTTAGTGCGAAGAGGTTAGGCTGGACAGCTCAGCAATTCTTTCAGTTTCTTGTATTCCTTCCACTTTTGCATGCTTCCTTTCCATTCCTGGCCTATAAACCTTGAAATCACTAACACACATATCAAGGCATCGAATGGTAATAAGAGAGGATTAAAATTAGCTAAAGAAACATGTTTTCAATCATAGCACAAAATCAGGAAGGCAAACGTAAAACATGCGAATTCAATGAATAAGTGTGAGTTTAGTGGATAAAATCCACTCAATTAAGTACAAGATGTACCACGAAATAGTGGTGCATCACGTCTCCATCGCAACTCTCTGTTCATTTTATTAATATTGCGAACCTGCATGTGACGTGTGTGCGTCATTGACGCTTACACGTTGATCGCAGATTTTTTTTTTTAGACAACTAAACCATGAATTGAACGGAATAAACATATCTAAAAAAAATAAAAATCTAACTTATTACTAATATAAATAAAAGATAAATTAGAAAGAATTTACCATGGTGGGGTGTTTCCCACCTAGCACTTTTAGTTAAAGTCCTTAAATTGGACATTTGGTGAGCTCCTTGTCATGGTGGCTTGTGCTTGAACTCATCCTGAAACTTCCACCAATGCTTGGACTTCCAATAAGCTCTAACATCTTCAAGTGAATTCACCAAGCCTTGATGAAGTTCTTCACAAGCTTCGAGCTCCCAAAGTTAATCATCTTGTATGCCGGGATCCCAAATCTTGTTTCTACACCCGTCCTCAAGTTGATCATCATGATTCCATCCGGGTGATTTAGCCTTGGAATTCTCATTTAAGCACCCAAACATCCTCCACTACAAGAAAAACACCATTCAGGTACAAGTGAAAAAAAAATGATGCCTTAGGCTACGGCTACGCTTTCTGGGCTACGGCTACGCTTTTTGGGGGTGATTCCTATTCGGCCGTTGCCTATTCTCAAAGGCTACGCTTTTCTGCACCAAGGGCTACGCTTTTGGCGTTTGGGAATAGAGTGCGCTTTTCAAGTGATGCTGTCCAGGACCAAAGGCTACGCTTTTCAACTTCTATTTTTACCAGAATAGGCTACGCTTTTCAATGCTACTGCATCACTTGTAAAACGTAGCCACATTATATACTATAGCTACTCTATATAAGTGTAGCATTAGGTCCCTTATTATTTTTTTTAATTTTCTGTATAACCATAGCTACTCTATATAAGTGTAGCCTTAGGTCCCTCATTATTTTTTTTTATTTTTTTTTTTATTTTCTGTATGTATATAATATTCTAATAATTTTTTATACAACATAATATTTAATAATATTATTACATATATAATTTTACATTTTTAATTAAATGAGTTAAATATTATAAAATAAAATTAAACACATAATTATACTAAATAATTTCTTTAAACAATAAAAATCATTCTTACACAATTCAAAGACATAATCTTAAGAAGCAATTAACAATCAAAATATAACTTAAGATAATTTAAGTCACATGAAACTTGTATCACATATCAATTAAAATGCAAAGTTTGCACTCTATATCCGAAAAAGAGCTTAACAAACAGAAAATCGTTAATCTTCTAATCTTGGCATAATGACTAAAATATGTTCTGAAGTGCCTTCAGATTCTTCTCAAACACATCTTTTTCATGCTGATCTTCATCACCATCAAGAAAACTCTTGGCCTTAACAATTGTATCAGTTTTTATTCCCTTGTTAATTCCCAACGGGGCTACTGCAAAAATACTTGCACTTCTAAGAAGTTTAAACAAAAAAATTCTTCTTAAGATGCACAAAAAAAGTGTAAATAGAAATTAACTAAACCAAAATAGTAAGATCACAAATTGAGTTGAAATACTAAAATATATATGAAAAGACTAGATTTAGTAAAGCTTAAGCCAACTAGCAAGTCTCAATCACCAATCAATAAAAGACCTTTGATAATTCAAGAGTCTCCGAATAATCAATCCAAGTTAAGAATATAAAAAGCTAACTTAAAATCCAACCAAGCATTTTATCAAACACTTGATGGGCACAAAATAAAAGCATAGAAAATTAACAAGGAATAATAAAACCTAAACTAACAATTGCAAGCATTCAATAATAACAAACGAAGAAAGGAGCAATAAATATGAAATACCTCAAATTGCATTAAAAGGGAAATCAAATCTAACATGAGAATTCATAGACTAAATGGGGAAAATAAAGTAATCAACAAGGAAAGTAAATAAACTAAAATGCTAGAACAAATAAAAGTAGAAGAGAAACTAAATTAAACTAAGATAGAAATCTGGAATTGAGAAGAACTAAAAAAAACCCTAAAACCTAGAGAGAAGAGAAAGCCTCTCTTTCTAGAAAACTACATATAAAACCTAAAATTATGTGAATGAATGTTGTATGATTGATTCCCCCCATTCTGCAGCCTCTATTATGTGTTTTCGGGCTTGGAACTGGGCCAAAAGGATCCCAGAAATCACCCCCAGCGTCTTCTGTGTAATCTAGATATGAGAGCGTTTGGCGAGCTTAAGAGGTTAGAGTTGTTCTTTAAAGACGAGAGCAGGCATGGCGTTTCCATTTTTTATCTCTACGAGCTTGTTCAGCACGTTGGAAATGTATTGCTTAGATTGTAAGTGCTTTCTTTATATCTCTGATTGCTATGTTGTATCATGTTTTGAACTTGAATGGTTATTGATTTTGCTGCAAGGTATCTCCTTTGCACAATGGGGTCAGTGTACCTTAGGTGTAAGGATGCTCATGTGAAGGATGTTCTTAAGGATCTGGTGGAAATGTGCCATGCAGTTCTGCACCCAATTCGCGGCCTGTTTTTGAGGAGTTACCTTGCTCAAATAAGCTAGGATAAGTTACCTGATATTGGTTCTGAATATGAAGGAGAAGGGTAAGCACATTAATTGGCACATTCATAGTTCTTTGATATTTTTTCGGTTGCAACGACAGTTAATACTATTATATGTTTTTCAGAATATTGTTTATCTATTCCCCCTTCTAAATCCCTTTGTAGGTTCCTAATTTTATTTCAAATTTTTAGCTTTAGTAAAATTTTTACTATTGGCTCTGAAAGAGAAGCAATGGCTCTAAGCTTAGACAACATTTACTATAACACCAACACCAACAATAACCATCATCATCATCATCATCATCAAAATTCTGAGGTTCAAAATAATAATAGACAATAATATTGTTCTTCTAATTCTTCTTTGAACCTTATTCTCTCAGACCCTTTTAAGCAACAAGGGCATAATAGTAATAATCATCATGAACATGATTATGATGTGAATCAATACTATTCAGTACTTGGCTACAGCAATGATAGTTCTACTAACATTCTATCATTTGTTGAAGAAGAAGAAGAAATAACAAAGAAACCTCATCATAGCTAACATTTGTATTGCTACATTGATGTAATATAGTTATAGGTTTGTAGCATTTTTTGTTGTTTAGATTTGTAACATGGTTAATTACTTTTCAAGAGAATTTTGTGTATTAATATTTTGAGTTTAATGAAATATCTCATTTTGTAGTAATTAACTTCAATATATTTATATTATGCATAATAATAACTATTATTGGGAAAAATATATACACTTGATTCTATAAAAGCAATAGTTCAGTGCTTTTAGGAAAATGAATATAATAAAACTAAAAAAAGTCTTAAAATTTTAGCGACAATAGTAATGGCAACTAAAAGTGAATAACATTACAATTTTAAAATTATTTTTAGTGGCCATATAAATTCTGGTAAAATGGATTTTGGCGACAATAGTAATATCCACTAAAAGTGAATAATATTGCAATCTTAGAATTACTTTTGGTGACCATATAAATTGCCAAAAAAATGGATGCTAAAAGTTATATACTTTTTGTGGCCATTAAGACGGTCTTTACCGGCAAATGTTATAATTTTCGGTAAATGTATTAGTGGCTATTTTTATTACCGCTAAAAGAAAAATAAATGGCCGCTAAAAGTGATCTTTCTTGTAGTACTAAGTATCCTGCATATGCTTTTTTTTTCCTTCCATTACGTTGTAGTTTCTTGGCATTCTGATTGTTTTTAAAGGATTCTTTTATATTGATATTTTCTAATAATTGTCTAATGAGTTTATTTTGTGTCAAGGTTTGAAAAAATGCCAAGGAGACCTCAGTACGGTATTATGAGTGCAGCTAGAACTGATGCTGACATTGATACCCAAACT
Organism: Arachis ipaensis; assembly: GCF_000816755.2. Taxonomy (NCBI): domain Eukaryota; kingdom Viridiplantae; phylum Streptophyta; class Magnoliopsida; order Fabales; family Fabaceae; genus Arachis; species Arachis ipaensis. The sequence continues at coordinate 111,457,961 of NC_029785.2, read as the reverse complement.
CAGGCTAGTTTGGTGAATGATCTTCGTGAATATTGGTTACATACGTTTGGGTTAAAACTATATAGAAATTATTTGTTAAACAAGCCATTTGTAACTAAACATGCAAAGTTATTAGTTTTTGTACTCAATTTTAATTATCAATAACTTTTTTCAATATTGTCCTAAATGATTTCATTTTGCCCCAAGGATGGAACAACGTCTAAGGGAGCTAATATATCAATCGAGCAACCACCTGCTAAAGCTCATCCATTTCTGTCTTCTGATAATAGTGCTCGAATATCTCATATTAATACTGGATCATTTCGTTAATCGCGTAGTGAAGGACGGTTGGCTTCATCAAGCCACATTGCTGACCCTCAAGTTCCCGCAACACGCACAGAGCCTCAACATCGTGATGAAGTTGCTAATATATATTCAAAGGATGAAGATTATGACTCGGATGAGGTTGAGTCGTTCAATGACCACGTTGATAACTTATTTGCTGCCCAAGAAGACGAAAGTCACAATATTGCCAACAACCGCAAGGATACTGATTATTGGACTGTTAATGTTATTGGTATAATTTTTTCCTCCTATCTTAAATACTTTAGGGCCAATTGGTTTGGGTGTTTTTATTTTTATTTTTAATGAAAATAAAAATAAGGTATGAAAATATGATTGATTAAATATTTTAAAAATATTTTCAATGAAAACATTTTTAAAAAATAAGTTAAAAATGCTAATTCGATGTTTTCAGTATTTATAGTTTTAACTTTCGAAAATATTTTCAACCCAAAATATGGTGTTTTTAGTTTTGGGATAATTGTTCGGACATCTTCTATCCTTTTTATACATTTTTTTCCTCACGTCATATTCACCCAATGTACTTTTATGCTAGTTCTTTTCCTCCCTTTTTTACACGTTTTGTTGTTAGGGTATCCATCATCTACCTTCTTAGAAATGAATATTCTTTTCACAAACCAATTGCATTTTCTAAAATCTAAAAAGTAGAAAATGAAAATTATTTTCTAAAACTAAAAACAGAAAACAAAAATAAAAAATATTTTTGCAAATCAATAATCCCCTTAGATTTTTATTTCCTTCTATTCTATTTCCCTAGTGTGTAACGATAATTATAGAAAAGTTTCTTTTTTCTTTTTTAGAGGACAGCGTGACAAAAGGGATGAGTCTGAGCGTCAAGGAGATTATAGTATTTTCTTCTAGTAGAAAGATCATACTCCGATTTAATAGAGAGTTACAACTAATTGATCAAGTGACTGGCTTATTAAGTAAATTTTTGGAGAGTTTGGGTGCTGACTTTCAATAATTTTTTATTTGTAAAGAAAGTTGGAGAACAATGAACATAGCTATCAAGGAAAATGCATATAATAAGGTTAAGGTATAAGTTTTTAGTTTTTTTAGTTTAAGGCAATTTGATTATCAACTTTTTTGGTGAAAATTTTTCATTGGATATTTTATACAACTGATTGAATTTCTCTAATTTGTATTTCACATGTTTAAATTTGATTAACTTTTTATTTTCATTAACTTTTTATTTTTCTTATTTTCATAATCACATTATCTTAATTTTATACTTATTCATTGGTTTTGGTTACTAACGATGTCAAAATTTTGTAGCGAGTCTTTCACTATGAGAACAATAACAGAAGAAAACTAAAGTGAGAAATTATACAAAGGATAGGAAAAAACTCAAGGATACAAGGTTCAAGTTGTTTCGTAAGTTTTGTGACGAGACAAAGACCTTTGAAGAAAATGCTAAGTATCACTCATCCGGAATAAATGCAAATCACTAGAAATAGTTCTTTCAATATGGATTAAAGGATGACACAATAGTAACGAATAATGAATTGGTATTTCATTTTATCCAATTTTAAACCCTTTGAATTATTGCTTAAGATGCTTAATTGACCGTGATGGTAGCAAACCCCCCAAAATACCCTTACTTTAAATTTCTTTCCTTAACCCAAATATGCCTACGCAATAGACTCCTTAAGTTTTATTAATTCAAACCACGCTCATTTGTATTTATCTCTTTATCGATAGGAGAAGTACATACAAAATGTTTTAAATCCTTCGAAGCAATCTCACACACAAATTGGGAGTTTCAAAATATTGGCAACACGAAGAGATGAAGACGTAATCAATTTCTATTGTGTTTCAAATTTTTCTTCATTTTTTGTAATTTTCATTTGTTAGTTATATGTTTGTGTCAATACCAATGTTGCTATAGGAACAAGTATAGAGAAAGCCCACTAGTAGAGGAGAGATATAAAATATGGTTCATAAAAATAAAAATGACTTGTATATCCTTAATGATGCACGTGTTATTGGTGTAAGTATTGTTTTAAAATTTTATACTTCAAATTTTGTATTTATATTGCTAAATTTAGAATCATTATAACCCAATTCTGATATGTCTATATATAGGAAGTAATTGCAAATATTGAGAATCAAGATGAATCCTCCAAGAAGCTTTTACAAAATAATTCGCTTGCACAAGTCCTTGGAAAGGAGCCCTAGGATAAGTTCATGATATAGGTTTTGGACCATGTCCAACCCAACTTTTTGGTAATATTGCACAATAGTTGGATTCTGGTGTGTAAATTGAGGAGTATCAAAAGATGATTGCAGAATTAAAGGCAGCGGCAACAAAAGAGAAGGCGAAGAGACATACGATGGAGAATCTTTTGAGATATCTAATCCAACAGCAAGGAGATAATTTGCCACCTGACGTTGCTACAGAGTTGGATTTTTTGGGGAGTGCACTGATTTTATCGCACGCAAGGCCATCTTTTTCTGGCAATCAATCATGACCTGCAAGAAAAACCATGAGTTTGAATCAACTAAAATAAAGGATATAAAAATATTGATTGTGACATACAATAAAAATTCAGTTAAACATAAAAAACGAAAATAAAAAATTTGGTAGCAGTTGCTAATACGCCACAAAAAGAACGCTAAATTTTTAAAATATTGTTGGCATTTTGCAGTGGTTAGGTTAGACAGTTTTATTTTTTAATATAATAGCGGTTATAACCGCCGCAAAAACGATCCTCAGTAAAATTCTGATTTGCCGTAGTTATTTCAATGGTTTGAGAAAACCACCTCTAAAAATTTAGTAGCTCTTATTTTAAAGTTATTATTCAATTGTTGCTATTCATTTGCCGACGATTAAAAACTGCCACTATTTAGCTCCAGAACCACCGCAATCTACCAAGATTCTTGTAGGACAAATTTGGGTATGAAGTAAAAATATTGTTTTATATATCGTGTTATCTAATCAAATGATTATAATTGTTTTGTCCTAATTTTGGCATACGTTAGACTTTTGGTATTTTACTCCTTTTGTGTTGAACTTCATGCTTACTTATAACATAGAAGAAAAAATGCAATGCTTTAAGTAAATTTTACAGTTTTAAATATCTTTTTATTGGAATGTCAAATAATTAAAATCATTTAATATATTTTTATATAGATCAAAATTAACTTAGGCAAGCGGAGAGCACAGCACCGGCGGCAACAAGAACAGAGCGGTGAGATCTATTTATTTCCTGTCACAGTGAAAGGGACAACAGCAGTGGTGGTAGGGTTACGGCAGTAGAAGAGGTTGCGGCGGCAGCTATGGTGGTCGAGGAGTCTAAGGCAGCGGTGGGCCCAGTGGTCACAGTGGAGTTCGTGGTGATAGTTGACATAGTGATGGTGGATAAGGTGGAGGATGCGATGACGGTCGTGCATGCTACAGCCATGGTGGGCTGGGTCAAGGATTGCAACCAGGGAGGAGGCGAATGCCAAGGTAGGTACGGCAGCATTTGTGTTTGCGGAAGCTGCTACAACTATGGAGATTTTCTAGGCATTTTACAACAAACTGCCCAACAAGCCCTCTGAGAAAATAAAGGTATAAGATTTTAATATCCCTGCCCAGCTTTTTTTTAATATTATCTTTTTTTATTTAAATTGTGTCTTCATAGCAGAAAGCAGCAGTGCAGCTCCAAATCACTCTCAAGAGGCACGCTCCCACCTCGGGTGATTTTCTTCTTTTTTTTTTTTTTTTT
>NC_029785.2:111451670-111453703 GCF_000816755.2 Arachis ipaensis | reverse complement strand
GGGTGATTTTCTTTTTTTTTTTTTTCTTTTTTCTTTTTCCAATAATAGATTGGTGATGGTTTGCGATGAATAGTTAGGTGTGTTTCTTACTATTTGATCTGATGTATATGTTTGTAATGTTGTTGTTGCTGTTGTTGTTGTTGGCGTCTTTATCTGGTGTGGAGCCGTTGATGCAGAAAATCCAGAACCACACTATTGTTGGCAGGATTATAATTGCTCTTCGCCAAAAGGTCTTAATCTAATTCCTCTTATCTTCAATTTTGCATCCAATAAAACCAAATGAGATTTTTAAGTAATGGAGAATGAATTGTTGCAACATATAAAATGAATACCACATTGGAATCTTTGATTGCTGTTTATCTTTCAGCTTCATTTAAAGTTTCAAATTTTTTGATCTGAGACATAGATTTTTTTTTTTTGAAAGAATTGATTTGGGGTGCAGGATGTGGGAGCAACATAAATCCAATGACATGCTGATTTCAAAGCATCAACATGATCAAGAACTTGGAAATGAACAGATGAGGTTGCAATTCAAGGTTTTTCTTTTCATTATTAAAGTAGTAATATTTAATTATTGACATTCAAGCTTCTCTTTCCATTTTTGATTAGATTTGGTTGCAATTGAAGCTTTTTTTTCTTGCTCAATTATTTGTTCAGGTTAATTTAATTCTATATATTTATGTTGAGCCAGCAACTTCTCTTAATGGTTCCCACTAAATTTCATATTTGGAACAACTTGTTCTGCTGACTAGGTTTTACTTCTTCTTTATTTTCTTTTTATTTTTCTTTTTTATTTTTTTAAAAATTATTTTCATTTTAATCAAGTAGCTAAGTATGTAAAACTGTTGTTGGATCTGAATAGACATGCTCATGTTTGATTGATTTATGAAAACATTTAAACAAATTTATTTATCAAAATGTCATATGTTGAAATCATGTCCAACGTCCAAAGTCTCTAGAACGATGAAGTTCACACTTAGTTACTGCCCATAGAAACCTTTGGTCTATTCAATTAATTACTCTTCATTCTGTTTTCATATTGACTTAATTAATCATTGCAAAAGCCTTTTTATTTATCAATCACTTCTTTCTATCATTGGTGATAGTTAATTAAATCTACGTTGTGCTTTATTTTTTAATTTTCTGGTTAGATTTAGTTTTGAAACTGCCTTTTTGATGAGAGGAAAACTTGATATTATGGAATTTCAAATTCAGAGGACTTTTAGTTAATCATGTTTTAATAATTTTTTTTGCTTTTCAGGTAAAAGGTGATTTTTTGAGTTAGCCTGGGTTTAAATCCAACGCTTATGAGATAGTATTTAATTTCTTGCTCCCATCCTTTACTTTTGTTTCGTCATCTGTGTTAGCAAAAGTAGCAGTAAGAATATGAGAGTGGAATTTCTTTTTGGAAATTCATATAATTATCTGCAAAATTAGTTGATGAGTTGGTGATATCTCTGCCATAAGTATCACCAATATAATGCTGGCTTAGCTACTTAATTAATTATCTATCGATGATTTGATAAGTAGTTGGATAGAAGGTACAAGCACTACTTCAATCAGATGCCGGAAGTGGTGGTGTCATTTGATGTCGTGACTAGGGACGGGCTGCCACTCTGCCAATGGTTAGAGCGCTTCTAACTTGGTACTTGAATGTTCCCACACTAGCTATTGCTGAATAGTGAATATGAATATTATTATTTTCTGATATTTATAATTTTACTATATTATTCTATATGATTTTTAGTTGAATTTGAGAATAGTACCATTAGTGGAACTAATGCTATGATTGATTAATTCACTTGACCGATAGAGTATTCTAGTATTTTTCACCTTGCACACTACAACAGGAGACAAATTCAGATTCTTAAAGATGTTAGTGGAATAATAAAACCATCAAGTTAAAATGATTCTCATTTATATTCAGTTTTATTTAATGTGTACAATGAGGACAATTTAACATTTACTTTATGAAGCCTTTTTTTGAAAAAAAAATATTTGAATACCAATACATTTCTTTTTTTCTGGTGTTA
>NC_029785.2:111440790-111451140 GCF_000816755.2 Arachis ipaensis | reverse complement strand
AACACTTGGAGGAAAACTTGACCGTAACTTTAGAGTGTGTTCCTATTTCATTATGCTTTTTTTTTTCAATTATATAATTAGTTACTACCTCCATTTCCAAAAAGCTGTCCATATGAGTGGTTTAACGGTATTTATTTGTTTCAAAATATTTTGTATGAGAATTGCTCAGTTTAAAATCATTTATAGGGATTCACTGGTAACTTCTGGTTGAATTCTAAGTAGTCGTACTTAAGAATCATCACAATTGCTTTCATTTCTTTTCATTTATTTTTACGTTTTATGAATTATTGATTATGTTTCATTGGGCACTGAGTTTGTATTTTCGAATTCAAAGAGGTCCTTTGCCAATTTGAATTGTTCATGCTTCAGATTTCTCTCTTTTTACTTGGCTTTTCGAGCATTTTCGTCACCGGTAATAATAATATATTGCTTTGCTTTGCTTCCCTTCACAAGTTCGGTTCTTTGTTAATTAGCATAATCATCTACTAAATTAAACATGTGTGAACTTAATTAGCATAATCATCTACTAAATTAAACATGTATAATAATAATTTTTTCTATTTCTTAATTATCTCCTACTTTAACTAATAGCATGATGTGTAGTATAGCTAGCTAGGTAGATCAGAGAATAATATTGCATGCCTGTTTAAATATGATGCAAAATTGATTTTTATGAAAAATTAATGTAAAGGTACAAGTAGCAGCAAGTAGTAGAGAATATATATATGTTAACACAACTAGTTTCATTTCTCATCTTTACAAATTTACATCATTATTCAGATTCCAAACAATTGTCGTATTTTATTCTTTAGTTATATTTATATACAATCCTTTCGGTTGCTTAGTTTGTTAATTCTCAATCTCTCTACCTACATATAGGCTAATAGTACTTAGTGTTACAAGTCTGAAATGTACCCTTATTTTTTTCACAAGTCCTTTTTGTATTTGTCATTTAAGAAAATCATAATTTTCTCTTATTCAAATTATTAGTGTCTGTTTGAGTTTATAAGTATGTTCATTTTTTTTAGTTTTACAAGGTATGAAAAGTAACCGTAAAGTGTCGCTACCATTTCTATTGGCAGTTTTGCTATCTTCTTATGTGAATTGACTTATAACTTGCACCGGGTTGGGTTTCCCATTGTGCTTCTTAATGAATATGTGAGTTAATTTTTGAGTGTTATATCTCTCTGATCTGAATGAACGAATGGAACTCCCCTATTATGCTTTGCAAGGAATCATTCAAATGGAAGCATTTTTTTCCCGATCCGTGTAAACTATATTTTCATACAGAAAATTTTAAGATAAACTATGTTGTAATTCTGTAAAATTGTTTACTGGTATATAATGTATGATGCAGGTTATTTTTTGAATACGAAATTGTGTTATATTAGACATTCTATAATATTTGCTGATAATTTATTATTTGTTTTCTTTCAAGTATTACTTAATGCGGCATATGATTTTCTAACTTTCTGCATGATAGTTCATTCAATTGAGCAATTGTCATATTATCATGTAGCAGGGATCTTTTTACCTTCGTACGGGTTTCTTCGTTTGTGGAATCTATGACTTCACAAATATTACTATTATGTTTCTTTTTATTGAACTTGAAGATTAAAAGTATTTCATCCAGATACAGTTTAATTTTAGTCTTAGGCTTTTAGCCTTTTGATGTTTGATTTATATAACTCAATTGCATAAGGTATCATTTGTAATATATTAATTAAGAACTTGAGAAGAACCCTCACCCGACGTCTTTCTTTGCAGATTTTGAGCAGCCACAGTCTTCTTAGTCTTACCAAAAAACTTCATTGAATCAGAGCATGAAACCATCTCTAAAAAAGAAAAGCCACAAGCCGGTCACATAACTATGGCCACAAATAAAAGCAGTAAAAATCTAGGAAAGTCGGGCACTACCTAGTTTGGAACGGAGAAGAGCAGGATCCCCTAAAAATCTCTTCATATCCAAATGAGGAGGCTCCCCCCAATGCTCCTCCAAAACACCCACAAGGCCCTCTCTACCTCATCAAGACTCCATAACGGGTACTTAAGCACTACAGGGTTCTCTTGCCACCAAAGAGGAAAAGTGGGTTCCTTATTCTCATCTAGAAAAAAGAGGTGAACACCATCCACAGCCCGAATCTTGAAATAAAAATTCTTAAAATCGTGGAAAGAGTCATCAAAAATGGAAAAAACTTTTCTACCTTGGGTAACCCAGAAGGAGATCCAAGAAGCTTTCTTCTTGGCCGCCCCTGGCTTAGTCAACACGAACAGGAAAAGAAATAGACAAAGGGAAGGTCGGACACTCAACTCCTGACACAACAACTGAAAAATTTTCATGAAAATCCAAGAGTTGGGATGAAGCTGAGTAGGGGCAAGATTACAGTTCCAAAGAATTTCAGTTTCAAACTCGATAAATGGAAGGATGATACCCAACTTGGTAAAAAAGCAATTGTACGCATAAAAGAACGGACACTCTACCCGACTTAAAGGATGAAAACTAACCTTCTCCTCAGGGTCAGGAGACACTAATTCATAATCCTTCTCATCCTCCCTATTCCCACAAATCTTATGATATCTCCTAAATTTCTTACAGTATTCCTGATCTGCTACAGTCACACAACCCAACATTATAGAATCTAGCCAGTCAGCCATACCAGGAGGAACCTTTGTGGACATTTCAACAATATTTTTACAAGACATAGACACTATACTTACAGCAAGAAAATGAAAAGGCGTCACTACCAAACAACTTGGCCAAAATACGAAAAATGAAGAAATAACCAGCAAACAGCAGGAAGACAGCAAAGGGCGCCCCAAGGTTCACGAAAACAAACCACAACCTAGAGAAACCCTTTGGAGGCAGTACAGGCACAAGACAGAAAAACGCAAAAGATCAAAGAAGATCAAAAGCCCTAGCCATTCAGCAGCAATAGAAAGATCAAAACTTTAAAGGAAACAAAAGCATGCAGCACCCCCAGAAGCAAACACAAAACAAGAAAGAAGGATCACATCTACCATCAAACAAAAAAAACCCAAAATGCATAAAGTGAGCACCAACCTGAAAAGAAGAAGTAGAAACGACGATGAACAAACGGCACATTCACGAACGATCCACACCAACGAGTGCCTCGAAGCTTCAGAGAAAAGAAAAAACTTGGGGCAAACCAAAGAACAAAACAAAAGAAAGCTTCTTTTCAGAAAGCAAAGGGAAGCAGATGGAAGCAAAAGTGAAGAAAGCAAAGCCCCTCTGATTTTAAACAAAACACAGAGAGGGAAAGCGAAACGGCAAAGAAATAAAAAACCCAATTAATAGGCTTTAAAAGCGCTCGCACATATCTAAGAAACTGCTGCGCTCGAGAATGGCGCAGCATTTAAAAGCAAAAATGCTTCACGTTTCAAAAAGAATTAAAGACGCAGAATTTTCCCGAGAAGGATAAAACCGGGACAGGACCAACGAGAAGATGCTTGAGCACGACCTCCTAAAAAGGACAAAGCTCAGAACAAGCACAACTTCGTATAGAAGGTCGAAGCTTAAGCAGGGACACTATTCATATCCTGGCCCGAGCTACAGGGTTGGATTGACTGAGGACAAAAGGGACCGACCTCATGAAAGGTTGGTCCACTACTAATCTTTTTGCCAAAGAGCTCAGAAGACCTCCAAAGAGGCCCAAAGAGGCCTAAATCGAAGAGCCACCACCTACTGGAAAGCGGTTGGCAAAAGATATGACCTCACCCACAAAAGATGAGATAAGATAACAATCCCATCTCAACAAAGATCGTCAAACACCAATATAAGTATACTGGAGCACCCAGGTATAACTCACTTTCCAATTTCTACAAACAACCTGCCTAAAGCCCGTACTGACTTAAACGTCGGAGTCTCTTACAGGTACCACCCCCCGGTGACCGAAGACCGGCGGCACCCCAGCTCCAACAAGTCGGACACGGCAGACTTAACCGAGCCAGGAGATCTCATCCGAGATCGACCTCAACATTTCAGGCAACCTTCGAAACAGACACCAAACTTAAAGATTTTGAAATCAAAGATATTCATTTCGAAAAAATAGAAAAGGAAAAACACTCAAAGACACCAAACTTAAAAATTTTGAAATCAAATAAAAGGAAATAACATAAAAATTTCAAACAAAAAGGAAAGAAACCAAGAACAATTTTCAAAAAATTCAAGAAAAATCAACGAAAACCAAAAGCACACCAAACTTAAAATTTGACACAAGACTCAAACAAAAGAAAAAGATCACTAAAGATGAAATTTTTTAAAGAGATTTTAAAAAAGGTTCAAAAATTAACAAGAAAAACAATTAAAAGAAAAACTAGTGAAAAGTACCTTATCTAAGGAGCAAGACAACCAGTAGTTTGTCAATCACGAACAATCCTCGACAACGGCGCAAAAAAATTTGGTGCGTGAAATTGAACTCGCACAACTTCACCGGCAAGTGCATTGGTGTGCGAATTTGTGTCTCACACAACTAAACCGGCAAGTGCATCGGGTCGTCCAAGTAATACCTCAGGTGAGTGAGGGTCAAATCCCACGAGGATTGCCGGATTGAGCAAGTTGTGGTTCTCCTGCAGATCTTAGTCAGGCGAATAGAAAGATAGTTGTTGTTTGTTGTAAGTGCATAGACAAGCAATGATAATAAAACGTAGAAACAGTAATGAGAGATCAGTTAAGGCTTCGGAGATGTTTATTCTTCTGGATTAACACGTCATACTAACTACTCCAATGATGAATGATTCCTTCAATGGCAAGGCTGTAAGTGATTAAGCCATTGGTCGTGGTCATTAATCTCCTCAGGTCCAAACCAAACACCCGAACAGGCTAGATCAATCTGGGAGAGGGTGAAGCGTGCACAATTCAATCTCTTGATGATCCTACTCAAAATGCCACAAACAAGGTTGGATCTTCCGGATCAGAGAGCGACGCTCTATGATTCTAGCCCTTAGAGCCACAGGAACCTCAATTACCCCTGACTAACGGGATTTCATGTCACATATCCCAATTAATTTAAGTAACTTGTTGGAACCCGTGATGCACTCTCAAGCTATAGCTCAAAACTATTCGGGTCAGGACTTGTAAAGAACTCATGTAGAACAGGGGTCATACCCCAAATTTATAAGGATGAAGAACAATAATGCATCATAGAATAGAATCAAACATAGATTGAAGTAGAAAAGTAATTGCATTAATCCATAGGAATCAGCAGAGTTCCTAACCTTAACCTATGAGGTTTAGTTACTCATACTGTACACAAAATAATGTGTGAAGTTTGAATGTGGTGGAGAAGATTCTAAACAATGGTGATCTTCCCTTATATATACTAATACTAAATCTTCAAAGATATTAATAATAATTAAAAATTACAAAAATAAACTAAACTATGCTTAAAGGTACAAAAATCCACTTCTGGGCCCACTTGGTGAGTGTTTGGGTTGAGCTTGGTGTCCAACTTAAAGGAGTGGGCATTGAATGCTAGAAAGGGGGTAGTTTAGGCGTTTAACGCCCATTTTGGGCCGTCCAATTCAAAGAAAAGTATAGACCATTACATATTACTGGAAAGCCCTGGAAGTTAGCTTTTCAACGCTGTTGAGAATGCATCAATTAAACCTCTGTAACTACAGAAATGCATGGATGTCAGAATCTGACAGTATTTGCTATGCTTTCCTTGCCTCAAAATCAGACTTTGCCAAAACTTGCCAAATTCACCCAAAATTCACCTAAAATTATAGAAAAAACATAAAAGCGCAAAGTAGTATCCAAAAAGTGAATTTTGCATTAAAATCTACTAAAACATAATAAAACTTGACAAAATATACTAAAAACACTAGGAAAATAGCATCAAAAAGCGTATATCCGCTCATCAGAACACCAAACTTAAACTGTTGCTTGTCTTCAAGCAACCAAAAACAAGTAGGACTAAAAAGAAGAGAAATATACAATAATTCTTAAAGCATTTCCAGTGAAGTTCAGTTCCAAATACTGAGTGGGGCTAACAGCTCTTCACTTCTGAACAGTTTTGGCATCTTACATTCCTTTAAAGTTTAGCAATATTGACATCCCATGGAACTAGAATTCGAATGGTATTATTAATTCTATTGGTTTAGCTCTTCTTGATTCTTGAACACAACTTCTTTTGGTGCTTTGCACCTTTTTTAGCCTAGTCGTGACTCTAAGCATTTTGTTTTCCCGTATTACCACCAGATACATAAATGCCACAGGCACTTAATTGGGGGAACCCTTTGGTTTCAAATTTAGCTTTGCTTAAATTCCTAGTCAGTGGTGCCCAGAGTTCTTAAGCATAATCTTTTGCTTTTGGATCACGACTTTAATTGCTCAGTCTCAAGCTTTTCACTTGACACCTTCGCACCACAAGCATTAAGTTAGGGATAGCAACTCATTTGAGCTTTTTAGGCCAATTTCTGACCCTCCTAACTATTGATGCTCAAAGCCTTGGATCATTTCTCTTTTGATTTTTCTTTTATGAGCATTCTTTTTCTTTTTCTTTTTCTGCTGCTTTTTCTTACTTCAAGAATCATTTTTTTTTATTTTTTAGAGAGTCAATAGTACTTCTCTAAACTCTTTGTTCTTTCAAGAGTCAACACACTTATCTTCAATATCAATCATGCACTGTTAATTCATACATTCAGAAAATAACTGCAATGCCACCACATCTTAAATAAGTGGAATCTTTCATGATATAGCTCAAAACTTATATATCTCACTGTTTCTTTTTCAAATAATTTTTTCTTTTAAGCATGGTGAGGATACAGAAGATATCTTATAACAAAAAAAAACAAGAAAATAAAACTAGAAAATAACAAACTCCTAGACATGATGAACTTAGAAAAAAAAAACAGGCAATAAATAAAAGTACAGTGAAAATAGAAATAAAACAATTAGAGGGATAACGGGACTCAACAACCTCAGTGATGGTGGCTGCCGCTCCCTCTGGAGAACCCAATGGAGCGTTTGATCTCCTCTATGTCATGCCCTTGTCTCTGTTGCTCCTCCATCAATCGTCTATTATCTTCTCTTATTTCATGGAGGGTACTGGTGATGAGCGGATAATTTATACGCTTTTTGGCATTGTTTTTAGTATGTTTTTAGTAGAATCTAGTTACTTTTAGTGATGTTTTCATTAGTTTTTATGTTAAATTCACATTTCTGGACTTTACTATGAGTTTGTGTGTTTTTCTGTGATTTCAGGTATTTTCTGGCTGAAATTGAGGGACTTGAGCAAAAATCAGATTCAGAGGTTGAAGAAGGACTGCTGATGCTGTTGATTCTGACCTCCCTGCACTCAAAATGAATTTTTTGGAGCTACAGAACTCAAAATGGCGCGCTTCCAATTGCGTTGGAAAGTAGACATCCAGGGCTTTCCATAAATATATAATAGTCCATACTTTTCCGGAGTTTAGACGACGCAAACTGGCGTTCAACGCCAGCTCTCTGCCCAATTCTGGCGTTCAGCGCCAGAAACAAGTTGCAAAGTGGAGTTCAACGCCCAAACTGGCACAAAAGCTGGCGTTCAACTCCAAGAAGGACCTCTACACGTGTAACATTCAAGCTCAGCCCAAGCACACAACAAGTGGGCCCCGGAAGTGGATTTATGCATCAATTACTTACTTCTGTAAACCCTAGTAGCTAGTTTATTATAAATAGGACATTTTACTATTGTATTTGACATCCTGGATTGTATTTTTGATCCTGTGATCTCGTTTTGGGGGCTGGCCATTCGGCCATGCCTGAACCTTTCACTTATGTATTTTTAACGGTAGAGTTTCTACACTCCATAGATTAAGGTGTGGAGCTCTGCTGTTTCTCAAAGATTAATGCAAAGTACTACTGTTTTCTATTCAATTCAACTTATTCCGCTTTTAAGATATTCATTCGCACTTCAACCTGAATGTGATGAACGTGACAATCATCATCATTCCCTATGAACGCGTGCCTGACAACCACTTCCGTTCTTCCTTAGATTGAATGAGTATCTCTTAGATCTCTTAATCAGAATCTTCGTGGTGTAAGCTAGATTTATGGCGGCATTCATGAGAATCCGGAAAGTCTAAACCTTGTCTGTGGTATTCCGAGTAGGATTCTGGGATTGAATGACTGTGACGAGCTTCAAACTCGTGATTGCTGCGCGTAGTGACAGACATAAAAGGAGGGTGAATCCTATTCCAGCATGATCGGGAACCTCAGATGATTAGCCGTGCTGTGACAGAGCACTTGGACCATTTTCATAAGAGGAGGGGATGTAACCATTGACAACGGTGATGCCCTTGCATAAAGCCAGCCATGGAAAGGAGTAAGACTGATTGGATGAAGACAGCAGGAAAGCAGAGGTTTAGAGGAATGAATGCATCTCCATACGCTTATCTGAAATTCTTACCAATGATTTACATAAGTATTTCTATCCTTATTTTAGTATTAATTTCGAAAACTCCATAACTATTTTATATCTGCCTGGCTGAGATTTACAAGGTGACCATAGCTTGCTTCATACCAACAATCTCCGTGGGATCGACCCTTACTCACGTAAGGTTTATTACTTGGACGACCTAGTGCACTTGCTGGTTAGTTGTATCGAAGTTGTGACAAATTATGAATTGAGATTAGAACACCAAGTTTTTGGAGCCATTACCAGAGATCACAATTTTGTGCACCAAGTTTTTGGCGCCGTTGCCGGGGATTGTTCGAGTTTGGACAACTGACGGTTCATCTTGTTGCTCAGATTGGGTAACTTTCTTTTCGTTTTCTTTTCAAAAGGTTTTCAAAAATTTTTCAAAAAAATCTTTCAAAAATTTCTCCTTTGTTTTCGAAAAAAAAAATTCATAAAATCATAAAAATAAAAAATATTTCATGTCTCTTGTTTGAGTCATGAGTCAGATTTAAAGTTTGGTGTCAATTGCATACTCATCTTGCATATTCATCTTGCATTTTTCGAAAATTCATGCATTCATACTATTCTTCATGATCTTCAAGTTGTTCTTGGTAAGTCTTCTTGTTTGATCTTGATGTTTTCTTGTTTTGTGGTGTTTTTCATATGCATTCTTGAATTCTTAGTGCCTAAGCATTAAAGATTTCTAAGTTTGGTGTCTTGCATGTTTTCTTTGCATTAAAACTTTTTCAAAAATATGTTCTTGATGTTCATCATGATCTTCATAGTGTTCTTGGTAGTCATCTTGACATTCATAGCATTCTTGCATGCATCACATGTTTTGATCTAAAATTCTCATGCATTACATCATTTTCATGTTCCTCTCTCTCATCATTAAAAATTCAAAAATAAAAAAAAACATCTTTCCCTTTTTCTCTCTTAAAATTTTGAAAATTAGATTTGACTTTTTCAAAAATTTTTAAAAATCTAGTTGTTTTTATGAGTCAAATCAAATTTTCAATTTAAAAATCTCATCTTTTTCAAAATCTTTTTCAAAAATCAACTCTTTTTCATTTTTCTTAGTTATTTTCGAAAAATTATAAAAATGTTTTTCAAAAATCTTTTTCTTATCTTTATCACATAATTTTCGAAAATAACACCACCAATTAATATTTTGATTCAAAAATTTCAAGTTTGTTACTTACTTGCTAAGAAAGATTCAAACTTTAAGTTCTAGAATCATATCTTGTGATTTCTTGTGAATCAAGTCATTAATTGTGATTTTAAAAATCAAATCTTTTTCAAAAACTAATTTCAATCATATCTTTTCAAAAATATCTTCTTATCTTATCTTTTTCAAAAATTTGATTTCAAAATATCTTTTCTAACTTCCTAACTTCTTATCTTTTCAAAATTTGTTTCAACTAACTAACTAACTTTTTGTTTATTTCTTATCTTTTTCAAAACTACCTAACTAACTCTCTCCCTCTAATTTTCGAAAATATCTTCCCCTTTTTTCAAAATTTCTTTTTTATTTAACTAATTATTTTAATTTTTGATTTTTTTTATTTTCGAAAATTACTAACCTTTTTCAAAAACTATTTTCGAAAATCACTAACTCTTTTTCAAAAATAATTTTCGAAAATTCTCTCTCTCATCTCCTTCTATTTTATTTATTTATTTACTAACATCTCCTCATCTCACATCACTGCTCCTATCCTTACCATTGTGTTTGGATTCTTCATTCTTCTTCACCCCTATTCCTTTTCTTCTTCTACTAACAATAAGGAACCTCTTTACTGTGACATAGAGGATTCCTCTTCTTTTCTTGTTCTCTTCTCTTTCTTATGAGCAGGAACAAGGAAAAAGGCATTCTTGTTGAAGCTAATCCAGAACCTGAAAGGACTCTGAAGAGGAAACTAAGAGAAGCTAAATTACAACAATCCAGAGA
>NC_029785.2:111437153-111440164 GCF_000816755.2 Arachis ipaensis | reverse complement strand
AAAATATTGACTCAGCAAGTCAATATGATTTCTCAGAGTCTGAATGGAATGCAAGCTGCATCCAACAGTACTCAAGAGGCATCTTCTGAAGAAGAAGCTTATGATCCTGAGAACCCTGCAATAGCAGAGGTGAATTACTTAGGTGAACCTTATGGAAACACCTATAACTCATCATGGAGAAATCATCCAAATTTCTCATGGAAGGATCAAAAGCCTCAACAAGGCTTTAATAATGGTGGAAGAAATAGGTTTAACAATAGTAAACTTTTTCCATCATCCACTCAGCAACAGATAGAGAATTCTGAGCAGAATCTATCTAACTTAGCAAACTTAGTCTCTGATCTATCTAAGGCCATTGTGAGTTTCATGAATGAAACAAGGTCCTCCATTAGAAATTTGGAGGCACAAGTGGGCCAGCTGAGTAAGAAGATCACTGAAACCCCTCCCAGTACTCTCCCAAGCAATACAGAAGAAAATCCAAAGAGAGAGTGCAAGGCCATTGATATTACCAAAATGGCCGAACCCAAAGAGGGAGAGGAGGACGTGAATCCCAGTGAGGAAGACCTCCTGGGACGTCCAGTGATCAATAAGGAGTTTCCCTCTGAGGAACCAAAGGAATCTGAGGCTCATCTAGAGACCATAGAGATTCCATTGAACCTCCTAATGCCCTTCATGAGCTCTGATGAGTATTCCTCTTCTGAAGAGAATGAGGATGTCACTGAAGAGCAAGCTGCCAAGTCCCTTGGTGCAATCATGAAGCTTAATGCCAAATTATTTGGTATTGAGACTTGGGAAGATGAACTTCCCTTGTTCACAAATGAACTAAGTGATCTGGATCAACTGACATTGCCTCAGAAGAAATAGGATCCTAGAAAGTTCATAATACCTTGTACCATAGGCACCATGCTCTTTGAAAAGGCTCTGTGTGACCTTGGTTCAGGGATAAACCTCATGCCCCTCTCTGTAATAGAGAAACTGGGAATTTATAGGGTGCAAGCTGCTAAAATCTCATTAGACAATTCAAGAAAACAGGCTTATGGACAAGTAGAGGATGTGTTAGTAAAGGTTGAAGGCCTTTACATCCCTGCTGATTTCATAGTCCTAGACACTGGAAAGAAAGAGGATGAATCCATCATCCTAGGAAGGCCTTTCCTAGCCACAGCAAGAGCTGTGATTGATATGGACAGAGGAGAATTAATCCTTCAATTAAATAAGGACAACCTTGTGTTTACAACTCAAGGATCTCTCTCTGCATCCATGGAGAGGAAGCAGAAAAATTGAACGCCCAAAATGGGCACCAACCTGGCGCTGAACGCCCAGAGTTGTGTGCAAGGGCATTTTACATGCCTAATTTGGTGCAAGGTTGTAAATCCTTGAACACTTCAGGATATGTGGACCCCACAGGATCATCTCAGGATCTATGGACCCCACAGGATCCCCACCTACCTCCACTCACTCTCTTCTATCTTCTCAATCATCCTCTATTCCCAATAAACACTCTTCCCCAAAACCCTTCACCTATCACCTCCATCCCTCTTCCCTATTAACCCTTCACCACTCACATCCACCCACTCTTCCCCATAAACCTACCCAATAAACTCCACCTACCTTCAAAATTCAAAATCAATTTCCCGCCCAAACCCACCCATATGGCCGAACCTTAACCCCCCTCCCTTCCCTATATAAAGCCTTCCATTCTTCTTCATTTTCACACAACACAACCCTTTCTTTCCCTTCTTGGCCGAAACACACCCCCCCTCTTCTCCATATTTTCTTCTTCTTCTTCATCTAATTCTTTCTTTTCTTGCTCGAAGGTGAGCAATATTCTAAGTTTGGTGTGGTAAAAGTATAAGTTTTTTGTTTTTCCATTACCATTGATGGCACCTAAGACCGGAGAATCCTCTAGAAAAGGGAAAGGGAAGACAAAAGCTTCCACCTCCGAGTCATGGGAGATGGAAAGGTTCATTTTCAAAGCCCATCAAGACCACTTCTATGATGTTGTGGCCAAGAAGAAGGTGATCCCCGAGGTCCCTTTCAAGCTCAAGAGAAATGAGTATCCGGAAATCCGACATGAAATCCAAAGAAGAGGTTGGGAAGTTCTAACAAACCCCATCCAACAAGTCGGCATCCTTATGGTTCAAGAGTTCTATGCCAATGCATGGATCACTAAGAACCATGATCAAAGTAAGAACCCAAATCCAAAGAATTATATTACAATGGTTCGGGGGAAATACTTAGATTTTAGTCCGGAAAATGTGAGGCTGGCGTTTAACTTGCCTATGATGCAAGGAGATGAGCGCCCCTACACTAGAAGGGTCAACTTTAATCAAAGGTTGGACCAAGTCCTCATAGACATATGTGTGGAAGGAGCTCAATGGAAGATTGACTCCAAAGGCAAGCCAGTTTAACTAAGAAGACTGGACCTCAAGCCTATAGCTAGAGGATGGCTGGAATTCATCCAACGCTCCATCATCCCCACTAGCAACCGATCTGAAGTTACTGTGGATCGGGCCATCATGATCCATAGTATCATGATTGGAGAGGAAGTAGAAGTTCATGAAGTCATCTCCCTTGAACTCTACAAAATAGCCGAAAAGCCCTCCCCTGGGGCAAGGCTAGCTTTTCCTCATCTAATTTGCCATCTATGTTACTCAGCTGGAGCTTTCATAGAAGGAGACACTCACATTGAGGAAGAGAAGCCCATTACTAAGAAAAAGATGGAGCAAGCAAGAGAGCCCATTCATGGAGCTCAAGAGGTGCAAGAAGCTCATCACCATGAGATCCCGGAGATGCCTCAAATGCATTTTCCTCCACAAAACTATTGGGAGCAAATCAACACCTCCCTAGGAGAATTAAGTTCCAACATGGGACAACTAAGGGTGGAACATCAAGAGCACTCCATCATCCTTCATGAAATAAGAGAAGATCAAAAAGCAATGAGGGAGGAGCAACAAAGACAAGGAAGAGACATAGAAGAGCTCAAGGACATCATTGGTTCCTCAAGAAGAAAA
>NC_029785.2:111426229-111437119 GCF_000816755.2 Arachis ipaensis | reverse complement strand
AGAATGTTAAATATGTTGGCTCTTGAAAGAATGTTGACTAGGAGACATGTTATTTGATAATCTGAAAAATCATGAAAATGATTCTTGAAGCAAGAAAAAGCAGCAAAGAACAAAGCTTGAAAAAGAAAATAGGCAAAAAAAATAGAAAGAAAAAGAAAAAGCAAGCAGAAAAAGCCAAAAGCTCTTAAAACCAAGAGGCAAGAGCAAAAAGCCAATAACCCTTAAAATCAAAAGGCAAGGGCAAATAAAAAGGATCCCAAGGCTTTGAGCATCAGTGGATAGGAGGGCCTAAAGGAATAAAATCCTGGTCTAAGCCTCTAAACCAAGCTGTCCCTAACCATGTGCTTGTGGCGTGAAGGTGTCAAGTGAAAACTTGAGACTGAGCGGTTAAAGTCAAGGTCCAAAGCAAAAGTTTTTCTGTGATTTCAGGTATTTTCTGGCTGAAATTGAGGGACTTGAGCAAAAATTAGATTCAGAGGTTGAAGAAGGACTGTTGATGCTGTTGGATTCTGACCTCCCTGCACTCAAAATGGATTTTATGGAGCTACAAAACTCAAATTGGCACGCTTTCAATTGCGTTGGAAAATAGACATCCAGGGCTTTCCAGCAATATATAATAGTCCATACTTTGCCCGAGTTTAGATGACGCAAACTGGCGTTCAACGCCAGCTCTCTGCCCAATTCTGGCGTTCAGCGCCAGAAACAAGTTGCAAATTGGAGTTCAACGCCCAAACTGGCACAAAAGCTGGCGTTCAACTCCAAGAACGACCTCTACACGTGTAACATTCAAGCTCAGCCCAAGCACACACCAAGTGGGCCCCGAAAGTGGATTTATGCATCAATTACTTACTTCTGTAAACCCTAGTAGCTAGTTTATTATAAATAGGACATTTTACTATTGTATTTGACATCCTGGATTGTATTTTTGATCCTGTGATCTCGTTTTGGGGGCTAGCCATTCGGCCATGCCTGAACTTTTCACTTATGTATTTTTAACGGTAGAGTTTCTACACTCCATAGATTAAGGTGTGGAGCTCTGCTGTTCCTCAAAGATTAATGCAAAGTACTACTGTTTTCTATTCAATTCAACTTATTCCGCTTCTAAGATATTCATTCGCACTTCAACCTGAATGTGATGAACGTGACAATCATCATCATTCCCTATGAACGTGTGCCTGACAACCACTTCCGTTCTTCCTTAGATTGAATGAGTATCTCTTAGATCTCTTAATCAGAATCTTCGTGGTGTAAGCTAGATTGATGGCGGCATTCATGAGAATCCGGAAAGTCTAAACCTTGTCTGTGGTATTCCGAGTAGGATTCTGGGATTGAATGACTGTGACGAGCTTCAAACTCGCGATTGCTGGGCGTAGTGACAGACGCAAAAGGAGGGTGAATCCTATTCCAGCATGATCGGAAACCTTAGATGATTAGCCGTGCTGTGACAGAGCACTTGGACCATTTTCACAAGAGGAGGGGATGTAACCATTGACAACGGTGATGCCCTTGCATAAAGCCAGCCATAAAAAGGAGTAAGACTGATTGGATGAAGACAGCAGGAAAGCAGAGGTTCAGAGGAATGAATGCATCTCCATACGCTTATCTGAAATTCTCACCAATGATTTACATAAGTATTTCTATCCTTATTTTAGTATTAATTTCGAAAACTCCATAACTATTTTATATCCGCCTGACTGAGATTTACAAGTTGACCATAGCTTGCTTCATACCAACAATCTCCGTGGGTTCGACCCTTACTCACGTAAGGTTTATTACTTGGACGATCCAGTGCACTTGCTGGTTAGTTGTATCGAAGTTGTGACAAATTATGAATTGAGATTAGAGCACCAAGTTTTTGGAGCCATTACCAGAGATCACAATTTCATGCACCAACTGGCGTGCTCAGTGTGCTCCACTCTCAGCTGCTCCACGTTTGAGCTCAGCTCCCCTATTGAGGTATTCAGTTGATCCCAATAGTCACGGGGAGGAAAATATATCCCTTGAGACATCTCAAGGATCTCTAGTGGAAGCGGCTGCATAGGCTGTTGCTGTGGTTCATGTGCGGGCTCTCTCACATGCTCCATCTTCCTCTTTGTGATGGGCTTATCCATCTCAATGAGGGTGTCTCCAGCTATGCCAATTCCAGCTGAACTGCATAGGTGATGTATGAGGTATGGGAACGCTAGTCTTGTGTTGGTGGAGGTCTTTTCAGCCATTCTATATAATTCTTGAGGTATCACCTCATGTACTTCCACCTCATTCCTGAGCATAATGCAATGAATCATTATTGCTCGATCAATGGTAACCTCAGATCGGTTACTTGTGAGGATGATGGAGCGTTGAATAAACTCCAACCATCCTCGGGCCACAGGCTTGAGGTCAAGCCTACCCAGTTGGTAGGGCTTGTCTTGTGCGTCCCTTTTCTACTGTGCTCCTTCCACACAAATGTCCGCAAGGACTTGATCCAATCTTTGGTCAGAATTAACTCTTCTAGTGTAAGAGTGTGGATCTCCTAGCATTTGTGGCAATTGTAGCGCCACTCTCACACTTTCTGGGCTGAAATCCATGAGTTGCTCTCTCACCATGGTGCGCTAGTTTTTGGGCTTTGGGTTCACACTTGTATCATGATTTTTGGTGACCCAAGAATTGGCGAAGAATTCTTGCACCATTAGTGTTCCAACCTTTGAAATAGGATTGGTCAGAATTTTCCAATCCCTTCTCCAGATCTCCTATTGGATCTCTGGATATTCCCCTGTTTTGAGCTTGAAGGGGACCTCGTGAATCACCTTTTTGTGCCTTACCACATCATAGAAGTGATTGTGGTGCACTTTGGTGAGGAATCTTTATGATTCCCAGGGTCCGGAAGTGGAAGCGAGAGCCTTTCCCTTTCTCTTTCTTGAAGATTCGCTTGCCTTTGGTGCCATACTTAGGAATGGTAGAAGTCAAAAAGTAAAGTTTTTGCAACATCAAACTTAAGAATTTTGTTTTTCCTTGAGCAAATATGAACAAAAGAAAAGAAAAGAGTAGAAGAGAGAAGGAATTGATAGAGATAGAGGGGGAAGAAAGCTTCGGCCAAGTGGGAAAATGGGGAAGAAGAAGGGTGTGGAGGGTGTATAGGGTTAGAGGAAGAGAGTGTTTAGGAGTTTTGTGCATGAAGGGTTGTATGAGGGGTATTTATAGGGTGGGAATGGGGTAGGGTTTGGTTATGAGGGGGAAAGAATGGGTGGGAAATGTTTGAATTTGAAGTGGGTGGGGTTGGTGGAGAATTAAAGTGATGGGATTTATGATGGGTTTGGAGAAGAGGGAAAGTAAGGTGTGGGTTTCAAGGTTTAGAAAATAGGAGAGAAAGGGAAAGGTGGGGTAGGTGGGGTTTATGTGGGGCCCACTGACTGAGAAGCCTTGAACTTCGAATTCCCTGCCCCCTACCTGGCGTTCAACGCCAGGAATGGGCGTTGAATGCCCATAGGGGGTGAAAATGCAGGCCTGGCTAATCCATATGGGGCGTTGAATGCCCAGCTTTGTTCCCTGGCTGGCATTCAACTCCAGGAATGCTCCTTATGGGGGGTTGGACGCCCAGACTACTCCCTGTCTGGCATTCAACGACAGCAATGTGTCTCTCAGGGACGTTGAATGCCCAGGGTGGTCCTTCTCTAGCGTTTAACGCTAGCTTTCTTCTCCTGTTTGGGCATTGAACGCCCATCTTCTTTCTTGTCTAGCGTTCAACGCCAGTAAGAGATTCTTCCCAGGATATTCTGTTTTCAGTTCTGAGTGTTTCTGTCACTGTTCTAAGTGCTGCACATGATCACAAATATCAAAAAGAAAGAGAAAAACTAAAATATAAATTCAAACTAAAGTAAATGGAAAGGAATATAAATTACTATACTAATAGTTGGGTTGCCTCCCAACATGCGCTTCTTTACCGTCATTAGCTTGACGGACAACTCCATTACAGAGGTAGGTAAGGGCTCAGATCTTCATCCCCTTTATAGTGAACTTTCTTCCTGTGCTCTCATGAATGAGCTCCACATGCTCTAGAGACAGGATTCTGTTTACTGTATGCAGAAAGACTAGACTCTTAGTGAAGACAACTCTCATGCCAGGTGAGAGGCCTTCAGTGGGGATCTTCTTGTCCCTCCAGCCTTTAGGTACCTTCTTTTTGGTACCTTCTTCCTAGTTCTTGATGATGGTTGCCCAACACCAAACTTAGAATTGGTGTTTAGAGGCTCTGTAAATCTCTACACCGAAAGGGAAGGCTGAGACATTATGTCTTATATAATGGTACCACCTCTGTCAGAGGGAGATTGAGGATTGGGTATCTTGAACAAGATACAATCCTCATGTAGTCTAAGGACTAGCTCTCCTCTTTTCACATCAATGAAGGCCTTAGCAGTGGCTAGAAAAGGCCTTCCAAGGATGATGGATTCGTCTCTGTCCTCTCCATTGTCTAGGATTACAAAAATCAGTAGGGATGTAAAGGTCTTCAATCTTCACTAGGATATCCTCCACCATGCCATATGCCCTTTTTAGGGACTTGACTTCCATTTCCAATGAAATCTTGAGATGTTGCACCTCTAGAATTCCTAGCCTCTTCATTACAGATAGAGTCATCAGATTGATGCTTGAGCCAAGGTCACATAGTGCCTTGTCAAAGGTGATGGTCCCTACAGTATAGGGAATCAGGAAGCTTTCGGGATCTGGCAGCTTTTGAGGGAGCTTCTTCTGGGCCAAGGCACTACACTCCTTGGCCAGTACCACAGGCTCATCTTCCTCCTCCAATGCCTCTGTATGAGAAGAGTTAGCCTTCAGCTTCCTGAGGATTACTAGGTACTGAGCAATTTGCTCTTCCTTGGACTCCTCATCCTCTTCTGAAGAAGAGTATTCTTTAGATTCCTTTCTCAGCAAGGGGCATGCACGGTAACATTAGCAGTCTCCTCATGAGCTCTGATTTCCTTGAGCTCCTCAACAGCAGGCTCCTCTTTGGGTTCAGCCACAATCTCCACCATGAGGGCCTTGCACTCTTCCTTTGGGTTTACCTCAGTATTGCTTGGAAGAGTGTTGGATGGGATCTCTAGGATCCTCTTGCTCAGTTGGCCAACCTATATCTCCAAGTTTCGAATGGAGGACCTAGTTTCAGCCATGAAACTATGCGTGGTTGAAAGAGCGGAAGATTGATGGTTTAAAGGTCATAGTAAACTCTCGTTGTAAGTATAGTTACTAAACCAAGCAATCAACCTTTCTTGCAAACGTTTTAGTTGTCACAAGTAACAAACCCCTAAATAAATTGATAACTGAAGTATTCAAACCTCGGGTCGTCTTCTCAAGGAACTGCAGGGAAGTATGTTCTTATTATTGGTTATGGAGGTTGTAAATTGGGGTTTTGAGAATGAGGAGCGAATGGTTTAATTGGCAATTAAAGTAAATGAAGAACAAGTAATTTAAATGGCAAGTAAAATAAAAAAATGACTGTAAAAAAACTTTTGGCAAGGTATGAGAAATTAGAAGTCCTATCCTAGCTATCCTTATCAATGATGATGAGAATTGAATCTTAATTCCACTTTGTTAACCTTTACTAAGATAAAGGAAGGTCAAGGGATTAATTGGTTTGATCTTCGAATCCTATTTATTTCCTAAGAAAAGATTGGGATTATTGAAGTTCATTTAATTAACAAGATAACAATTATCATTTATGTTTGAGTTTGATAACTCCTGAGTTACTGATTTCTTAACCAAGACCAAAAGGAGAGAAATAAATCTACTGGAATAAAAATGCCTTCAGATGGGAAATAATAGCAATATAAATAAAAGAAAGCAATATTAAACTGAAATACCTCAAATAACATTAATTCAAAATAATAATCTGTAACATGGAAGAATTCATAAATTAAATTGCAAAAGTAAATAAAAAGGAATATTGAACCTGATAAAGAGATAATCCTGAAAACGAATAAAATCCTAATTCTAAATCCTAATCCTAAAGAAGAAGAGAGAGGAGAGAATCTCCCTCTCAAAACTAAATCTAAATCATGAAAACTAACTAAAGTGGTGACTCTCTTCGAACGGATGCATTCCCTTACTTCATAACCTCTGGTCTATGCCTTCTGGACTTGGATTTGGGCCAAAAAGGGCTTCAGAATTCGCTGGGAGCATTTTCTGCAATTTCTGGTGCGTGGCCTCTGTCACGCGTCCGCGTAGGTCACGCGGTCGCATCATTCGGAGTTTTTTTATTGCCATGCGGTCGCGTCAGTCATGCGACCGCGTCATATGTATTCTGCTTAAGGCGCACGGTCGCGTCCGTCATGCGGCCGCGTCGCTGCTTCTTCGCTCTTGGCATGCGTCCGCGTCGTCCATGCGATCGCGTGGCTGCCAATTTCTTCACAAACTCCATTTTATGCTTTCCTTCCATTTTTGTATGTTTCCTTTCCATCCTTTAAGTCATTCCTGCCTTAGAAGATCTGAAACTACTCAACATACTAATCACGGCATCGAATGGGAATAAAGGTAATTAAAATAATTAATTTTAAAGCATAGGAAACATATTTTTCACATACATCACATAATGAGGAAGGGAAAGTAAAACTATGCAATTAATATGAATAAGTGGGTGAAGGATTGAATAAATCACTCAGATTAAGCACAAAATATATCATGAAATATGGGTTTATCAACCTCCCCACACTTAAACAATAGCATGTCCTCATGCTAAGTCCAAGAGTAATGTTAGGTTGAAGTGGTGGAATGCCCATGCAATGCAATCTAATCTAAATGCAACTACCTAAATGCATCATGCAATTCTTATTTTTATTCACTTGTATATAAAGTTTGCATGTAGTTGAATTAATTCACATTCTCAAGGAGTCATATATATATAGCCAAACCTTAGATAGTTGATAAAGTGCCTTTACAATTGAGATGGGAGAGAAAAACATTTTATAAACTTGCAAGACAATTAATAATTTCAACAGAGATATATGTTAATGAGCTATTGAACCCTCACTGGATTTTGTGTTTACTCTCTAGTCACTCAGTGTTTATTGGGTTAATCACTCTATTCTTCTTTTTATCCTTACTTTCTATAACTTTGTTCTTCATCTAACCAATCAACAATTATAGAATATAGACATACAAAAGTCATGAGGTCTTTAATTAAGGTTGAAATGGGGTCAAGGTAAAGGTAAAGGTATATGTATAAGGCTAAGTGAGCTAATTAAGCAAATCCTTGATTAGTCTAAGATCTCACCCAACATACATACTTTCTAAAGCAAAGCTTCTTTACCTATTTTCCCATATTTTCCCACTTTTGATGTTACATGCTCATGTTTCAATGTTTATTATTTTTATCCCATGTGCATTGCTTTATTTCTCATTTGGAGAATTCTTTTGTGTCCCCTTTATTCATAACACTTTTTTTTAATGCACATGGTAATTCAATTATTTTGATTTTACATGAGCATGCTTCCCAAAACTTTTATTTGGAATTATTTTATTCTTTTCAACCTTTCTACCTTTTGTTTTTATCATCCACGTTCCCAATAGGTTTTCCCACCTTTAAACCATACATACTTCCTATCTTAAGCTAACCAAGGATTCAACTTGGGATTTTTATTTTGTTTTTCTGCTTAAGGCTAGTAATGCAGTTTATAGAATAAAAGGGATTTAAAGGCTCAACGGGGCTAACAAGGGTGATGTAAAGGGTAGGCTATTTTGGGATAAGTGAGCTAAAATCAAATAATGGCCTCAATCACTCTCGTGGTATGTATTTCTATTCTATAATTGGACATATAGATTAAAACAAAATAAAGAACATTGGAATAAAAAAAGAAGGGCGGAACACACAGGAATAAAATATTATGGTTTGAATGTAACCATACAATTAAGCTCAAAACTCACAGGCTGTGTATTCTCTAGCTCAAAAATCATTTATCACTTATGTATGTCATGCAGGTTTAGTTAAAAATTCCCATTATTCTCAATGTAAAACTTATATTGAATGGCTTTAAAGTTCTAGTGTTTCTCCTTGATGAAATGTTGTTAACTAACTAACATGTAATGCTATATATACAAGGTGTGTGGATTGTTTCTATTATGTTCAAGTTCCTAGTTTACTTCTTTTTTATATTTTTCAATTTAAACTAAGCTATCTTATGCTAAAAAGGGTAAACTATACTAATTAATCCACAATTTCTATAACTAATAAGTTAGAATTGCAACTAAACTAATTGGCTAAAATATGAACTAAAGTGCAATATAGAGTAAATACATAAAAATAGCAATATATATAAGTACTGAGAAAATAAAAAGAAAAATAAAAAGAAAAATACAGAAAAGTAGCACAATAAAATAAATAAAAAGAGTATGTAGTGGTTCACCAAAAAAAGAACGCCAGAGATGGCGACCTCCCCACACATAAAATATAGCATCGTCTCTGATGCTCACTCAAGCAGGATGTGAAGGGGTGTCGTCACTGGAAGGGTGGGTAGCTGGGATCTCTGTGGTGGTGGTCTGAGGATCAGCCTGCTCCAAAGGAGGTGCTGACTGGATAGGGATCTCGGGGTCTACAGCCTGAATATGAGGTGGAGCCTACTGATGTGATGCTACCTGCTGTGTGCCTGCCTGCGCAGCCTCGCTCTGGGGATGGGTCTCTGCCTCGTGAGCATCTGCCTCCTCCTCATATGCCTCGGATGGTGTGTCAGGCTCGGAGGGGATGTCGCCAGAGCGTATCATCAGCTTCAGGTGCTCATAGCGTCGCTTGTTGCGACGCTCCATCTGGTCAAGCCGTCGAAACAGGCGGTGCACTAGATGATAGATGGGCTCTGGGGTAGGTGGAGGTGCAGCGGTGGTGGCAGGGGTAGCTGTGGAAGAAGAGGGGCCGGCAGATAGTGTGGCTGTGTCAGCAGTAGCAGTGAGGAATGAAGGTCTGTAGCCCAAAGCCAGAAAGTTCCTACTGTGGGGGATAATCTTGCATTCTGCAGCAGGTGGCTTCTCATCAGCATCCTCCCAAGGCACATCAGCTCGACGGCCTAGCTGTGTAACCAGATAGGAAAAGGGAAAAGTGTCTCAGACGTGGACCCTGGCCATGTGGTACCGGATAAAGCGTGGCAGGTACAGGTCCTTACCCTCCATCACACACCATAGGAGGGTGATCATAGCGGCTGGTATCTCAGTTTCGTGAGTACTCGACATAATGAAGTTGCTAAGAATCTGATGCCATAGCCGAGCCTCATCATTCAGGTAAATCCGCTTGATTTCCTTTGGCATGGTGGTGTTCTGACCCATAATCCAAGGAACGGTCAGGTCAAGGGCTATCCGGGCCTTGACTGCATCCCAATCAAATCGCATGAATCGCATATCCTCCTCAGCTTTCTGATAACCATCCAACTGATCAGTTTTTGGCAGAAGCTTTAGAACTTCTTCAATGGCCTCTTCAGTGACTAGAATCTGCTTTCCTCTAAGGTTCACTGCATCTAGGGAGGTTTTGAAGTAATTGCAGTAGAATTCCCTAACCCAAGAAGCATTGACCTCAGTCAGATTTCTCTCCAGAAAGAACCAACCTCTTTGTTTGATCTGGTCAGAGGTGTATTGCTGGAGTTCTTCTGGGATCTTCAAAGTTCTCTCCAGGTATAGGTTCCTGGAGTTTGCAAACACCGGATACTTCAGTTCACAATATCGGTTTGCAAATTTCACTGGATCAGTAGCAGGGATTAGCTGGTCGGCCTTCTCCTGCGGGGTAAAATTTTTCTCCCGCAAGGATTCATCGTGCATCATATCTATGATGGACATGGAGGATTCTCCTCTTTTACGTTTGCCAGTAGTAGCCTTGCCTTTTCCTTTTCTTTGGCTGGCAGACATCCTGAAAATACAGAAAACCAGGATATAGTGAAAACAGGAAAACAAATAGGCAAATAATCAAAAGAAACACCAAGTGGCAAAGGAGCAAAAAGGATAAGGAAAATGAGTTAAGTAAATGTGCATTAAGGATTGTATAGGAGTTAAAAGTCCGAAAAGGAGAATTCACAATCCAAAATGTAATTGAATGCATGTTAAATAGAGAAATTAACATCATGTCATGGTTAGAATGTTAAAAGAAAGTGAAAAACAGAAGAGAGGTTTTGAAAGGTTAGTTTGGTTAAAATTGAAAAAGAGTTTAGTAAGTTAACATTAGTGAGTTAGTAAAAAGTGGTTAAAGTAAGTGGCATAATGAAAATAATCCAAGTAACAAGTATTCACAGTTAGAAGCTAGAAGTAACTCATATCCAAATAAGGAAAACAGGGTGATGATGATTCAAATAGATATAGAAATAGCAAAAATTGGAATCAAACATCAAAAATGCAGTTTAGGAACCAAGAAATCAAAAATGATAAGAAAGCATGCCCGGGCAGTCATGAATTGGTTTGGTTAAAGCAGAGGAAAGCAGAGTTCAAAATGACAAAACCAAAACATGAATGAAAACATTTTACAAAAATTTGGGCAGCATTCCGGCTAAAATTGGATTGTCCCAGAAAATAAACAGCAATCAAATAGTTCATATGAATCAAAATTAAACCTGCAATTACATATAAGGAATATAAACATGAAAATTTAGTGTACAGAGCAGCAAGAAATAAGAAAGTACAGCATATGAACATTAAAATCATCACAGCAACAGCAGAATAAAACAAGAAACAAGAACAGTGCAATTAAACAGACCTAAATCCACTAACCACATCTTAGGCTACCTAACAACCTAAAATCCACTACAACATGCATATCTAACTAGCCTAAATATGAACAGAAACAGAAAAAACAAATATGAATTAACGACGAAGGATAGAAGGGTGGCGTTCGTCGGAACCTGGTAGGCGTAAGAGAGAGAGTGGGGCAGAGAGGCAGCTGGGGATGGTGGTGACGGCGTC
>NC_029785.2:111350469-111426213 GCF_000816755.2 Arachis ipaensis | reverse complement strand
TGGCGGCTGGGTGGTGGTTGGGGGTTGGAGAAGAAGAGAGGGAGTGGAGGGGTTTGGGGAGGGGGGCGCGACTGATAGGGTTCGCGTGACTGGGGGGTTATAATTTGAATCCACGCGATCGCGTGGGGAATGCAGTCGCGTGGTTGGGCAGAAATAGTGGTTGACGCGATCGCGTGGGACACGCGATCGCATGGAATGGAAAAAGAGTAAATCACGTGATCGCCTGGGGCATGCAATCGCGTCGTTGGAAATTGTGCTAAACGCACGAATCCAGCATCGTTTCAGCGTAACTCTCTGTCTCCTTTTGGGGTACTGTGCAATCCTATGCGACACGATCGCGTTGCTCACGCTGTCGCGTGGGATGTGTGTTGTGCAAGTGACGCGATCGCGTCAGGGACGCGATCGCGTGGGTCATTTGTGCGAAACGCACAATGGCCGCACGATTCCAGCCTAACTTTCTGGACGTTGGATCTTTACGCCGATCTCCAGGGCACGCGGCCGCGTGAGTGACGCGGTCGCGTGGGAAGTGTTTTTCGTAACTTAACGCGATCGCATGAATGATGCGATCGCGTCGCGCACCCTTTTTTTTATGCAGTATGCAGAATGCAATGATTAATATGAATGAGATGCAAAACTTCCAGGTTCAATATAATAAAAGAAAATAAAACTTGAAAACAAATAAAACTAAATAAAAATATTGAAAAAGGAACGATCATACCATGGTGGGTTGTCTCCCACCTAGCACTTTTAGTTAAAGTCCTTAAGTTGGACATTTGGTGAGCTTCCTGTTATGGCGGCTTATACTTAAATTCATCCAGAAATCTCCACCAATGCTTGGAATGCCAATAGCCTCCGGGGTCCCAAACTAGGCATGTGAAGCTTCTGAGCAGCTTCAAACAGATTGTCAGGCTCCTGGGGTGATGATTGTCAGCATAGATTCCAGAATCCCAAACTTTGCTTTTAAATCCGCCTTCGTCTTGATCTATACTTTTCCATCTGGGCGGTTTAGAAATTAGATTCTCACCAGGATAACCAAACATTTTCCGAAATCCATCCGATTGATCATGATGCCAATCCGTGCACTTCGAGTCGAAGTGTGGAACCTTATTGAACCTTGTGCACCAGCTCTGAGTACGAGCCATTTCCCTTTTACTCTTAAAGCCATAGAGAGCTCTAAGTTGGCCATCTGTTTCAAGCAAACCATATTCAAGTGAAAAAATATAGTTAAAGGTTAAGGATTGTACCCACTTGAAGCTTGTATTGGATGGTAATGGCCTTGGGATAGGTAGTTCCAGTGGTTCTGTGAGTTCTACTCCCTTGTGCTCTTCTGTGAAATTCTCCAATTCCTTGTAAGATTCTTCAAATGTATCCATGTCCTGATCAAAGCTATTTATATCTTCCTCATCACTTAAGTCATAGACTGGAGGTTGAGAGAAATCTACCTCCGTATCATCTTCGTATTCACTTGGGGAAGATTCTTCGATCTCAGAGAATTCACTTGCGGATGCAAGTTCATTACTAGAAGAACTTGACTTGTGACTATCATCATCAAGGAAATTTGCTCCTTGGGTTATTTTGTCTATATCTTCATGAAAGACTTGCTCTGGGGATTGCGCACAATCCTCCTTAGCATCAATTGTAACACCCTTGACAGAATGCTCCACAACTTTGGATTCCCATGGAGGTTCAGCGTCTCCTAAGTCTTCAACCAACTCTTCTTCTTCAATAATAACAGCTTCCTCTACTTGTTCCAGTACGAAGCCATGCTCTGTCTTGTCCATTGGAGTTTCTAGTATCTCCTTCATAATGCGCTCTTCGTTAGATTGTCCACATGGGGCTGTGGGAGGTCCTTGAATGTTCGAACGTCTAGAAGATAATTGACTTACTGCTTGCTCCAGTTGGTGAAGGGTTGTTTGAAGTCAACTTACTATTTTCTTGAGGCAAACCTCTGATTCTCGGGGTGATAGATTTGGATATGGCACAGGGGGAAGTGGTGGTGTTTGGGAGTAATTGGATTGGAACTGGGGTAAATGAGGATCATACGGTGGTGAATGGTGAAAAGGAGCTTGTGAGTGTGGTGGTTCGAAGTTATGTTGAGAGGATGGTCTATAAGCACAGGATGGGGCTTGTTGGTAATTACAAGGTTGTCCACCATGTCTATTTGCTTGGTATGCATTGTAGAATGGTCTTTGTCCATGATATCTTGGAGGGTGTTGTTGCCTAAAGGGTTGATCAGATCCTCTTGGCTCCATCCATCTTTGGTTGCTCTGACCTTGATGCATGTTCTTGTTATAACTTCCATTCCTTTCAATAACATTAGAACCAAACTCAAAGCGAAAGGGGTGAGAATTCATAGTAGCTAAAAAGAAATAAAGAGGGGAAAATAAAGACAAATAAACAAGTAAAAGAAAAATATTTACAATAACCAATAATAAGGCACACGATTGCAGTTCCCCGGCAACGGCGCCATTTTGAAAGAGCGGAAGATTGATGGTTTAGAGGTCATAGTAAACTCTCGTTGTAAGTATAGTTACTAAACCAAGCAATCAACCTTTCTTCTAAATCCTAATCCTAAAGAGAGAAGAGAGAGGAGAGAATCTCCCTCTCAAAACTAAATCTAAATCATGAAAACTAACTAAAGTGGTGACTCTCTTTGAACGGATGCATTCCCTTACTTCATAACCTCTGGTCTATGCCTTCTAGACTTGGATTTGGGCCAAAAAGGGCTTCAGAATTCGCTGGGAGCGTTTTCTGCAATTTCTGGTGCGTGGCCTCTGTCACGCGTCCGCGTGGGTCACGCGGTCGCGTCATTCGAAGTTTTTTTATTGCCATGCGGTCGCGTCAGTCATGCGACCGCGTCATATGTATTCTGCTTAAGGCGCGCGGTCACGTCAGTCATGTGGCCGCGTCGCTGCTTCTTCGCTCTTGGCATGTGTCCGCGTCGTCCATGCGATCGCGTGGCTGCCAATTTCTTCACAAACTCTGTTTTATGCTTTTCTTCCATTTTTGTATGTTTTCTTTCCATCCTTTAGGTCATTCCTGCCTTAGAATATCTGAAACTACTCAACACACTAATCACGACATCGAATGGGAATAAAGGTAATTAAAATAATTAATTTTAAAGCATAGGAAACATGTTTTTCACATACATCACATAATGAGGAAGGGAAAGTAAAACCATGCAATTAATATGAATAAGTGGGTGAAGGATTGAATAAATCACTCAGATTAAGCACAAAATATATCATGAAATATGGGTTTATCAGTGGTCTTGGAGAGGTTTGAGACTATAGCGGCCAAGTCAGAGAGACTTTGTGTGGGAGTCTCTATTTGTTGCTAAGAGGGTTGGAATGGTCTGTTGTTGAACCAGTTCTGGTTTATTCCCCCTTGTTATTATTGGATCCTTGTTGAGGCTTCTGTTGATCTTTCCATCCAAAATTAGGGTGGTTCCTCCATCCCTAATTGAAAGTGTTAGAATAGGGATTGTTGTTGGAGGTTCTGGAGGAGTTTTCCATGTAGTTCACCTCCTCCATGGTGGTCCAGGCATTATCACCTGTGTCCACCTCATAGGCTGTCTCTGCACAGTAAGCCTCTGTGCTCTGTGTCTCACTCAAGTGCTGAGTGATCATGTTGATCTGTTGGGACATGAGCTTGTTTTAAGCTAAGATGGCATCTAAGGTGTCTACTTCTAGGATGCCTCTCTTCTGAGTGGCCCCATTGTTCATAGAGTTCCTCTCAGAAGTGTACATATACTGGTTGTTGGCAACCATGTTAATAATCTCCTTCCCCTCTTCAGGTGTCTTCTTTAAGTGGAGGGATCCACCTGTAGAGTGGTCCAATGCCATCTTGGACATCTCAGATGGACTATCATAAAAGATATCTAACATTGTTCAATCAGAGATCATGTTAGGAGGGCATCTCCTGATCAGTTACTTGTATCTTTCCCAAGCTTCATAGAGGGATTCACCCTCTTTTTGTCTGAAGGTTTGTACTTCCACCCTGAGCTTGCTCAGCTTTTGAGGTGGGAAAAACTTGGTCAAGAATCCATTGACACCTTCTCCCAGGTGTCTAGGCTTTCTTTAGGCTGAGAATCCAGCCATAGCCTTGCTTTGTCTCTCACTGCAAAGGGGAAGAGCATGAGCTTGTAGACTTCTGGATTTACTCCATTCATCTTCATAGTGTCACATATCTGCAGAAAGTCAGATATGAATTTGTTCAGATCTTCTTGTGGAAGTCCATAAAACTAGCAATTCTGTTGTACTAAAGTGACCAGTTGAGGTTTCAACTCAAAGTTGTTTGCATCAATGGCAAGAATGGAGATGCTACGCCCACAAAAGTCAGATTTAGGTGCAGTGTAAGATCCAAGGACCTTTCTTGCGTCACCCCCATTGTCTGGATTAGCTGCCATTGTTGTGTCTTCAGCTTCTTGCTCTAGAGCTCCTGTGATATTCCTTATAGCTCTGCTAGCCTGAGCTTGTTGTAGATGCCTTTTTAGAGTCCTTTCAGGTTTAGGATCCAGATCAAAGAGAGGTTCTTTATCCCTACTCCTGTTCATAAACAAGAAGAAAAAATCCAAAAAGTGAAGAAGAAAAGATTCTCTATGTCAGAGTATAGAGGTCCTTTGTTAGAAAGTTAGGAGAAGAGAAAAGAAAAGAAAGATGTCTTTTAAAATGAATTTTCGAAAATGGAGAGAGAAGGAAGAAAGTTTTCGAAAAAAGAAGAGAGAGAAAAGAGTTAGAGATTTTCGAAAATAGGAGAGAGAACAATTAGAAAGAATCAAACTTTTAAAATTAAAATGGAACAAACGAGTAACTAACTAAGAAATATTTGAAAATAAAATAAAAGATTTGAAAGAGATTTTATTTTTGAAAATATTTGAAATTTTAAAAAGTACGAAGTTGGAAAAGAATCTTTGAAATTTAAAAATTAGAAAGGGAAAGTCAAAAGAGAGAAACAAGATAAGATAAAATTTTAAAATTTAAGATAAAAGATTTGAATTTTAAAAAGTTTTGAAATTAAAGAGAGAAAGTCAAACAAAGATTTTAAAATTAAAAAGTTTGAAAAAGTCAAGAGGAATAAAGATAAGATAATATAAGATTTTAAAAATTAAGATAGAAAAGATAAACAAGAAAAGCAAGATTACTAATTAAGACGCCAAACTTAAAAATTTTTGAATTTAAATTAGAAATTTTTGAAAAATTTTAAAAGGAAAAACAAACACCAACATGACACCAAAGTAAAAAGTTTTGAAATTATTTCAAAAAATTAAAAGGAAAAATACTAAAAGACACCAAACTTAAAGATTTTGAAATCAAATAAAGAAAAATACCAAGAAATTTTTGAACACAAAGAAAGAAAAACAAGAACAATTTTCAAAAGGACTCGAGAAAAGAAATGAAAACCAAAAGGACACCAAACTTAAGACTTGATACAAGATTCAAACAAAAGAAAAAGATGACTAAACATGAAGATATTTTTTTTTCTTTGAAAAATTTTAAAAGGAAAACAAGAAACACAAAAAAGAAGAACAATAAAAGTACTTGATCTAAGCAGCAAGACAATCGTTAGTTTGTCAATCACAAACAATCCCTGGTAATGGCATCAAAAACTTGGTGCGCAAATTTGTGACTCGCACAACTGAACCGGCAAGTGCACCGGGTCGTCTAAGTAATACCTCAGGTGAGTGAGGGTTGAATCCCACGAGGATTGCCGGATTGAGCAAGCTGTGGTTCTCCTGCAGATCTTAGTCAGGCGAATAGAAAGATAGTTGTTGTTTATTGTAGGCACATAGACAAGCAATGATAATAAAACATAGAAACAGTAATGAGAGATCAGTTAAGGCTTCAGAGATGCTTATTCTTCTGGATCAACACATCATACTAACTACTCTAATGATGAATGATTCCTTCAATGGCAAGGCTGTAAGTGATTAGGCCATTGGTCATGGTCATTAATCTCCTCAGGTCCAAACCAAACACCCAAACAGGCTAAATCAATCTGGGAAAGGGTGAAGCACACGCAATTCAATCTCTTGATGATCCTACCCAAAACGCCACAGACAAGGTCGGATCTTCTGGATCAGAGAATGATGGTCTATGATTCTAGCCCTTAGAGCCACAGGAACCTCAATTACCCCTGACTAATGGGATTTCATGTCACATATCTCAATTAGCCCAAGTAACTTGTTGGAACACGTGATGCACTCTAAAGTTATAGCTCAATACTATCCAGATCAGGACTCGTAAAGAACTCATGTAGAATAGGGGGTCATACCCCAAATTCATAAGGATGAAGAACGACAATACATCATAGAATAGAATTAAACATAGATTGAAGTAGAAAAGTTATTGCATTAATCCATAGGAATCAGCAGAGATCCTAACCTTAACCTAGGAGGTTTAGTTACTCATACTGTACAGAAAATAATGTGTGAAGTTTGAATTTGGTGGAGAAGATTCTAAACAATGGTGGTCTTCCCTTATATATACTAATACTAAACTTAAAATGATATGAATAATAATTAGAAATTACAAAAATAAACTAAACTAAGCTTAAAGATGCAAAAATCCACTTCTGGGCCCACTTGGTGAGTATTTGGGTTAAGCTTGGCGTCCAACTTGAAGGAGTGGCAATTGAACGCCCACTAGGGGGTAGATATGCTGCTTCCTTGCTCCCCTTGGGGTGCTGAATGCCAGTCTTGGGCGTTCAACGCTGGCTTCAGTCCTCTTGGGGTGTTGAACGCCAGAAAGGGGGTAGTTTGGGCGTTCAACGCCCATTATGGGCCATCCAATCCAGAGAAAAGTATAGACTATTATATATTTATGGAAAGCCCTAGAAGTTAGCTTTCCAACGCCATTGAGAATGCATCAATTAAACCTCTGTAACTACAGAAATGCTCGTTTGAATGCAAGGAGGTCAGAATTTGACAGCATCTGCTATGCCTTCCTGGCCTCAGAATCAGACTTTGCCAAAACTTGCCAAATTCACCTAAAATCATAGAAAAAACACAAAAGCTCAAAGTAGTATCCAAAAAGTAAATTTTTCTTTAAAACCTACTAAAACATAATAAAACTTGACAAAATATACTAAAAACACTAGGAAATAGCATCAAAAAGCGTATAATTAAAATATCCGCTCATCATGCACTGGGTCGTCCAAGTAATACCTCAAGTAAGTGAGGGTCGATCCCATGAGGATTGTTGGATTGAACAAGTAATGGTTATCCTGCAGATCTTAGTCAGGTGAATAGAAAGATAATAGTTATTGTTGTAAGCGCATAAAACAAAATAGTAAAGAAAACAGTAAAGAATTCACGTAGAAATAATAATGAGAAATCAGTAAAGGTTTTGGAGATGCTTTATCTTTCCAGATTAATACTTCTTACCAACCACTTTAACAATGAATGATTCATTCTATGGCAAAGCTGTAAGTGATTAACGCCATTGGTCGTGGTCAATTAACCTCCCCTAATCCATATCAAATGTCGTTGTCAATGGTGTTTTAATATGAACAAGGATGAAACTCACGCAATTCACTCTCACTTGATCCAACTTAAAGTGCCACAAACAAGGTCAGATCTTTCGGATCAGAGAATGAAGCTCAATATTCTAGCATTAGCGCCACAGGAACCTCATTACCCATATCTAACCAGATTTTATGTCACATATCCCAATTAGCCCAGATAAGTTATTGATTCAGGTGATGTATTCTCAAGCTATAGCTCAATACTATTCGGGTCAGGACTCGTAAGAACTCATGTAAAATAAGGGATCATACTCTCGTTCCACCCCAGATTCGTTAAGATAAAGAACGACAATACATCATAGAACGGAATCAAACATAAATTAAAGGAGAAAAGTAATAATATTAATCCATAGGACAAGCAGAGCTCCTAACCTTAACCTAGGAGGTTTAGTTGCTCATAATTTACAGAGAAAACTTAGATGTCTGATAAAAGGTCTCCTCTTAATCCTATGTGATCTCCTTTTTAAATAGGAGATGCTAACCCTAAAAGATGTTTAATTTAAAATTAAAAAGTACAAGGATAAACAAAACTAAGTTAAGGAGTGCTAAAATCCACTTTGGGCCCGCTTTAGTTGAGTGCTTCATCTAAGCCTGGCATTCAACTTGGAGAATGGGTGTTGAACGCCAGTTAGGGGGGTGAACATGCTGTCTTCTGGTCCCTGGCTGGCATTGAACGCCAGTCTTGGCCGTTCAACGCTGGGCTTAGTCGTTCTTGGGCGTTGAACTCCAGATGTGGACGTTCAACGCCACTTTTAGGGTACGATTCTAGAAGAGAAGTATAAACTATTATATATTGCTGAAAAGCTCTGAAAGTTAACATTTCAATGCCATTTAGACCGCGTCAATTGGACCTCTGTAACTCAAAATATGCTCGTTGGAAGGCACGGAGGTCAGGATTTGACAACATCTGCTATGCTTTCTTTGTCTCTGAGCCAGACTTTGCCAAATTCGCCAATTTTGCCTAAAAATCCCTTAAAATCATAGGAATAATACAAAAACTCAAAGTAGTATCCAAAAGATGATTTTTGCACTAAAACATACTAAATCTCAATAAAACATACATAAAATATAACTAAAATACTAAGAAAATGCAATGAAAAAGTGTATAAGATATCCACTTATCACAGCACCAAACTTAAACTGTTGCTTGTCCTCAAGCAACCAAAAACAACTTAGGACTAAAGAAGAGAAAAATACATGAGGTTTTAGAATTGCCAATGAAGCTCAGTTCCAATTACTGAATGGGGCTATTAGCTCCTTACTTCTGAATAGCTTTGGTATCTCACTTTCCTTTGAAGCTCAGAATATTGGTAACCTTTGGAACTAGAATTCGGATGATATTATTGATTCTCTTTTTTAGTTTTTCTTGATTCTTGAACACAGCTTCTTTTTTGTGCTTTGCACCATTGAGCCTAGCCGTGACTCTAAGCGTTTTGTTTTCAAGTATTACCACCGGATATATAAACGCCACAAGCACTTAACTGGGGGAACCCTTTCGATTCGAATTTAGCTTTGCTTAAATTCCCAGATAGTGGTGCTCAGAGTTCTTAAGCGTACTCTTTAGCTTTGGATCACGACTTTAAATACTAAGTCTCAAGCTTTTTACTTGACACCTTCACACTACAAGCATATAGTTAGGGATAGCAACTCATTTGAGCTTTTTAGGCCAATTTTGACCCTCCTAACCATTGATGCTCAAAGCCTTGGATCCTTGCTCTTGTCTTTTTCTTTTTATTATTATTATCATTATTATCATTATTATCATTATTATTATTATTATTATTATTATTATTATTATTATTATTATTATTATTATTATCATTATGATCATCATCATCATCATCATTATTATTATTATTATTATTATTATTATTATTATTATTATTATTATTATTATTATTTCTTTTTCTTTTCTTTTTGCTGTTTCTTTTGCTTCAAGAATCAATCTTTTTTGTTTTTCAAAGAATCAATAATACTTCTCTAAACTCACTGTTCTTCAAGAACCAATATGCTCAACCTCAATATCAAATATGCACAGTTAATTCATACATTTAGAAAGTAAAGACAGTGCCACCACATCTTAAGTAATTAGAATAACTCATGATATAACTCGAAATCTTATGTACCTTTATTGCTTTTTTTTCAATAAATTTTTCTTTTAAACTTGTTGAGGGATACATGAGACATCTTATAACAAAATAAAGGAAAGAAAATAATACTAGAAGGAACGAAATACTGAATGTGATCATGCACTAGAGTAGAAAACAGATAAAAATAAAGTACAATGAAAACAGATAAGATAAGCGAAAAGGAGAATGAAACGTGACCACCTCAGTGATGGCGGCTACTGCTCCCTCTAGTGAATCCTCTGGAGTGTTTTAGCTCCTCAATGTCTTGCCCCTGTCTTAGCTGCTCCTCCCTCATGATCCTCTGATCCTCCTTTATCTGATGGAGGATGACAAAATGATTTTGATGCTCTATTCTCAGTTGATCTACAGATGAAGTCAGCTCCCCTAGAGATGTGTTCAGTTGGTCCCAATAGTCTCAGGAAGGGAAGTACATTCCCTGAGGCATCTCCGGGATCTCAGGTGGAGGCGGCTGAATAGGCTCGTGCTGTGGTCCATGTGCAGGCTCCCTGGCATACTCCATCTTCCTTTTTGCGATGGTTTGTCCATCTCAATGAAGGTGTCTCCTCCTATGCGAACTCCAGCTGAATTGTATAGGCGATATATAAAGTAAGGGATCGCTAGCCTTGCTTGGGTGGAGGCCTTATAGATCTCTTGAGGAATTACCTCGTGCACCTCCACCTCATTTTCGAGCATAATGCAATAAATCATTATTACTCTGTCTATGGTAACCTCAGATCGGTTACTTGTGGGGATGATGGAGCGTTGAATAAGCTCCAACCATCCTCTAGCCACAGGCTTGAGGTCAAGCCTACCCAATTGGTAGGGCTTGCCTTGTACATCCCTCCTCCATTGAACTCTTACCACACAGATGTCCGCAAGCACTTGCTCCAGCCTTTGGTCAGATTTGACCCTTCGAGTGTAGGAGTGTGGGTCACCTTGCATCCGAGACAACTACAACGCCAATCTTACACTTTTTGGGCTAAAATCTAGGACTTGCTCACTGACCATGGTACGCTAGTTTTTGGGCACTGGGTTCACACTAGTGTCATGCTTTTTGGTGACCCATGCATTAGGATAGAATTCTTGCACCATTAATGTTCCAACTGCTGAAATTGGATTGGCCAAAATTTTTCAATCTCTTCTCTAAACTTCTTGTTGGATTTCCGGATACTCATCTTCTTTGAGCCTGAAAATGACCTCGAAAATTACCTTTTTATTCCACACCACTCCATAAAAGTGGTCTTGATGAGCCTTGGTGAGGA
Organism: Arachis ipaensis; assembly: GCF_000816755.2. Taxonomy (NCBI): domain Eukaryota; kingdom Viridiplantae; phylum Streptophyta; class Magnoliopsida; order Fabales; family Fabaceae; genus Arachis; species Arachis ipaensis. The sequence goes on along the minus strand of NC_029785.2, from coordinate 111,415,298 downwards.
ATCTCCATGTTTTCCAAGGTTTGGAGGCAGAAGCGGGGGATTTTCCTTTTCTCTTCCTTGAGGATTCTCCCATTTTTGGTGCCATGGAGAATAGAAATAGAAAACAAAAAACGGAGCTTTCCAAAATCAAACTTATGAATTTGCTCGTCCTCGAGCAAATAGTAAGAAAAGAAAAGGAAATTAGTAGAAGAAAGAAGAAAAAGATAAAGGGAATAGAGAGAGAGAAGGCTTCGGCTGTGTAGTATGAAAAAGGAAGAAAGGGAGTGTATGAGGAGTGATATGGAAGAAAGGAAGAGGATTGTGAAGGTGTGAGTATGAATGAAGGGGTATTTATAGGGGTGGGGAAGGGTATGATTCGGTCATATGGGTGGGAAGAATGGGAGGAAGGTTTGAATTTGAAGTGGGTGGGTTGGTGGAAAAAGAAATTGATGGGATAGATGAATGTGTATTGATGAGTGTGTATTGGGAAGAGGAAAAGTAGGGGTGTGAAAATCAGGGATGAAAAAGTAGGAGAGAGAAGGAAATGAGTGAATGAAAGGTGGGGTAGGTGGAGATTCTGTGGAACCCACAAGCTTATGAAACTCCAAATTTGAATAGGCCTGCCCTCCCCCTAGGCGTTGAACGCCAGGTTTGGGCGTTGAACACCAGGGGTTCTCTTTCTTTTTTTTTTTTTTTGAATGGGTGGGGCATTCAACGCCCAAAGGGGACCAAGAAAATGGTCCAGAGCTGCTCCTTAATGGGCATTGAACGCCCAGCTTGCCTTCCCCTTCTGGCACTGGGCGCCAGTTCTGGCGTTCAACCCCAATAAGGGGCTCTCTCCAGAGTTTTCTGTTTTCAATCCTCAGCGTTTCTGCTTCTGCTCTAGGTGCTACACATGATCACAAACATTAAAAAGCAACAAAAAACTATTGAAATTAATGGAAAATAAAATAACATGAACTCAAACTAAAATAAACAAAAAGCAAGAAAATACTATACATATGGTTGGGTTGCCTCCTAACAAGCACTTCTTTACCGTCCTTAGCTTGACGGACAGCTCCTTTACAGAGGTTGATAGGGGCTCAAATCTTCACCCCTCATGGTGAACTTTCTTCCTATGCTCTCATGGATCAATTCAACATGTTCCAGGGACAGGATCTTGTTCACAGTATGTGGAATGACTGGATCTCTAGTGAAGAAAACTCGCATGCCAGGTGAGAAGTCTTCAACTGGAATCTTCTTGTTCCTCCAGCCTTTGGGTATCTTTTTCTTGGTGCCTCCTTCCTCAGTAGTTAGTGATGGATGCCCAACACCAGGGGGCTCTGTAAGACTCTGTACTGAGAGAGAGGGCTGAAACACTAAGTGTTGCACAGTAGTACCTCCTTTGTCAGGGAGAGACTGAGGGTTGGGGATCTTGAACAGGATATGATCGTCCCATAGTCTCAGAATCAGCTCTCCTTTTTCCACATCAATTAAGGCCCTTGCAGTAGCTAGGAAAGGCCTTCCAAGGATGATGGAGTTATCTCTGTCCTCCCTAGTGTCTAATATCACGAAGTCCACAGGGAGGTAAAGGTCTTCAACCTTTACAAGGACATTTTCCACCATGCCATATGCCTGTTTCAGGGACTTATCTGCCATCTTCAGTGAGATTCTGGTGGGCTGCACCACCTGAATTCCCAGCTTCCATATTACAGAGAGAGGCATAAAGTTAATTCTAGAGCCAAGGTCGCACAATGCCCTCTCAAAGGTGAAGTAGAAAAGTAATTGCATTAATCCATAGGAATCAGCAAAGCTCCTAACCTTAACCTAGGAGGTTTAGTTACTCATACTGTACAGAAAATAATGTGTGAAGTTCAAATGTGGTGGAGAAAATTCTAAACAATGGTGATCTTCCCTTATATATACTAATACTAAACCGAAAAAGATATTAATAATAATTAGAAATTATAAAAATAAACTAAACTAGGCTTAAAGGTGTGAAAATCCACTTCTGGGCCCACTTGGTGAGTGTTTGGGTTGAGCTTAGCGTCCAACTTGAAAGAGTGGGCATTGGACGCCCACTAGGGGGTAGATATGCTGCTTCCTTGCTCCCCTTGGGGCGTTGAATGCTAGTCTTGGGCATTCAACGCTGGCTTCAGTCCTCTTGGGGCATTGAATGCCAGAAAGGGGGTAGGTTGGGCGTTCAACGCCCATTATAGGTCGTTCAATCCAAAGAAAAGTATAGACTATTGATAAACCATTATTTTATGATTTATATTGTGTTTAATTGAGTGGTTTTATCAAGTCTTTTTACCTACTTATTCATATGATTAGCATGATATTACAATTCCTTCCCAAAATTACCCATGGTTGAAAACTTGCTTCCTAGAGATCTTTTAACTATATATTTTAATTCTCCTTTATCCCATTCAATGCCGTGATCCGTGTGTTGAGTGTTTCAGGTTTCATAGGGAAGGAATGGCTTAGAAAATAGAGAGGGAGCTTGCAAAAATGGAAGGAACACAAGAAACCAAGGAGATGACTAGCGAACAATGACGTGAGCGCGCGAAAAGAATAAATCACAACGACGCGAACACGTGCCTAACGCAAACGCGTGGATTGGAATCTGCACGAATGACGCGAACGCATGGACGATGCGTACGCGTGACCTGCGCGATCTGCAGAAATTACAGGATACGCTAGAGACAATTCCGGGCCACGTTTTAACCTAATTTTCGGCCCATAAACACAGAATAAAGCGAGGGAACATGCAGAGACTCAACACGCATCCACATACATTCAGATTCATCACATTAGGATTACTTTAGTTTTAGATCTGAATCTAGATCAGTGTTACATTGATAGTTTATGCTTTTGTTTTGGATTGTGGATGTTGAAGAGCCATTACCTCCGTGAAGACACTACTTTAGTTTGCTCCTTTATCCTTTACTCTTTTCAGTTGATTATTGACTCTATTCAATTAAGTATGTTACATTTTGAGTATATTAATATATAGAGTTATTTTTATTTTTAATTAATTTTAAATCTTTCTATTTTATTTTATTCAATTATGTCTTCTTATATTTTTATGATTATTAAATCCATGTCAATGGAGTAGAAATTCCACTTGACATGGGGGTTAATTAAGAGGAGACACTTGAGTTAGAATGCTCAAGTGCTTAGTTACATTGGACGTTGTAGGCTAATTCTGTACCTACTAACACTAGACCTCCCCAAGGGAGAGGACTAGGAATTGTGGGTAAGAGTTAGTTCAATCACTATACTTTTCCTTATTCAATGAGGGTTAACCAAGTGAAAACAATAACCTCTTTACACTACACTTGAGAAGATTCCAACAAGGATAGAACTTCCAATTAATTATTCCCCCAGTCAAGACCTTTTAATATTAATAATAATTCTCAGTTAATTGCTTTAATTTACAATTACTTTTAATTACTCATTATCCAACTTAAACTTTCAGAAAATTTTCTGATTAATAAATTAGCATTCTTTCCTGCAACTTGTTGGGAGACGACCTAGGACTCATACTCCCAGTATTTTTATTTTTAAAATTCGTGACAATCCATTTTAAATTAATGAGGCGGATCTTAGCTAGTTAAAAGCTATACATGCAACGCTGTTCTCCTATTTAAAATCTCTTAATTGGTTAACTTTTGCCACGCATCAATTTTTGGCGTCGTTGCCGGGGAGTTACAATAGTGTGCTAGATTATTAATTAGTGTACATATTTTATTTTTATTTGCATATTTTATTTTTATTTTGTTACCATGAGTATATGTTTTTCTCATTGAATGACGCATTCATTGCCTGATCCAAGCTTAGCCGCTTTTGATCCTGAAATTGAAAGAACTCTTTCACATATTAGGCAAGCTCGACATCGGTTAGCCTCTGAGGGTGGTGAAGTGATTATTATTGATTCACCAGTCTCATCTGAGGGCGAATCTGAACCGCCATCTGAGAGCGAAATAAGATCCTTTACTACTGATCCAGTTGATTCACGTGCAGGTAACATGGCAGCACCTAGGAGAATTACACTCCAGGAGGCAGGAGCCCCAGACTTCACACTGCAACCGTATCAAGTACATCACCTAACTTTGGCTACAGATTTTGAACTAAAGACTGCACTAATCAACTTGATGCCCAAGTTCTATGGCTTACCTGCTCAAGAGCCTATCAAGCACCTTAGGGATTTTCAGACAGCCTGTTCTACTGTTAGGCGTCATAGTGCAAATGAAACTTCTATTCTGTTAATCGCTTTCCCGTTTTCTCTTGAAGGAAAGGCAAGGGAGTGGTACTACACTCAACCTAAAGCGACTGTTACTAAATGGGATATTCTTAGAAGAGAATTTTTGGAAAAATACTTTCCATATGAAGTTACTGATAGATTGAGGAAAGAGATTTTAATGATTGTTCAAGGCGAATCTGAGACTCTCTACGAATATTGAGAGCGCTTCAACAATCTCCTGGACGCATGTCCCCATCACATGATTGATAGACTAGTATTGATCAGCTACTTCACTCAAGGCATGAACCCCCAGGATAAGACTACACTGGAAGGTGCTAGTAATGGTTCTTTGAAAAAGTACAAAATCACAGATGAAGCATGGCAGCTGATCAGCGACTTAGCTGAGTCCACTAGGAATCATAGCAGAGGCGCAGCCATCCCAAAGCTATTGCCGAAGTTTCTTCTAGCATTGAAACTACTGCTCTCACACAGAGTATATGTGAAATGACCAACCTACTAAAACAAATGCAGTTGAATCAACAACAAGCTCAACAAGCTCAGCCTCTCCCACCACAGCAAAGCCAACAGTTGGTCCCACAAAGAGTATGCGAGATCTGTGCTGATTATAGTCATTATACTGATGAATGTCTGTAGCTCCAACAGGAAGACAACACTGTGGCAGCCACTCACAACTTCTATGACCGCCAAAATCAAGGATACAATCAACAAGGTGGCAACTATAACCATGGATGGCAGAATAACTCCAATCAAGGCTAGAAAGATAATTCTAACCCTGGTTGGAGGGACAACTATAATAGAGGAGGCAGAGACAACAATGGAAACCAGAAGTGGAATAACAATAAAAACAACAGACAGTAGAATCAGAACCAACCATACAGAGCACCTCACCTAAGACAATCACAAGGAACCCATCACAACCAACAACAATTTCCTCAGATCACTTATTCTAATTCATCATCAAATGACAAGATGCTCCATTCTCTTGTGCAAGGACAACAGGACATGCAGGCGCAGCTGAACTCTAGTCTGAATGGCTTGACTGCTGATGACATGTCACCATGTCATGTTTTTCTATGCTTTTTCATACAAGAAATTGATGATTTGTGCTTAAATATTGCATTCTTTGGTGCTTAAATGGTATATTTCTTTGATCTTTTTATTTGATAAACTTTGTAGGAAATAAGAAGAAAAAGAAGCAAAAAGAGCACAAAATAAGCTAAAAAGAAGAAAAGAGGAGTTTTGGGCACACTTTGAAGTTGGAGCACACTTTGGAGGCTTAGGCCACGCTTTTAAAAGCATGGCCCATGACCAAATCAAGGAAGAGAAGTGTGGCCCAAGGGAAGAAAAGCGTGGCTCAAAACAAGGAGCAAGAACACAAAGCTCTTGCCAAGAGCTTAAAAGCTCTTGCCAAGAGCTTTATCAAGAACACATGAAGAAGGAACCAAGAGCCAAGCTCTTGGCAAAGAGCTTTGAAGCTCTTGCCAAAGAGCTTTTTCGGGCTTGCCTCAAGGAAAATGAGCTTGGAGGCAAAAATTTTCGCTAAGTTAAACTTGGGCACTTACAGCATGACCATGCCTCCTTCAAAGGGCCATAACTTGAGCTACAGAAGTCCGATTGATGTGCTTCCAGTTGCGTTGGAAAGCTGACATTCAGAGCTTTCCAATAATGTATGGCAATCCATATTTGGCATGAAATTGAGGTACGAGTGAAAGGCATCTTTAAAGACCAAAAATAAGCAAAAATGAATCAAAGTGGCTTCACCAGGATTCGAAGAGGGAGACCAAGGGAAGCAAGGAAGTAGCGCTCTCCTTGAGAGCTCTAAAGCTCTCGTTGAGAGCTTTATCGTGGGTCTCCTCATGAAAATATAAGAAAAAGGGCTCACAAAATGCTTCCATCATGGTTCGAACTTGGAGTTTCTCTCCAAAACAAAGGGGTGCTTCTAATAGAGCTCTTACGGAGAGCTTTAAAGCTCTTGGGGGAGAGCTTTGCCCTGGGAGTGTGACCTATGGTCCAAAAATCAAATTAATTCAAGCCTGCACCAAAATTTAAAAGCCCATGGACATCACTTCAAGGCACAAGAACAAGTTAGCTTAGGAATTTATTTTTAATTGTAATTTGTTTAGAATTTCATTTTTCATTTTCATTTTTATTTTGTGAAAAGCCTATAAAAAGGCATCTGCTTCATTTCTTAGGAGAGCTCCATTAGAGAGAGGAGGAGGCTGGCTCCACTGAGGAGAATTAGAATTTGAGAGCTCTCTCTTAGTTTTCATTTCTGTTTTAAATTTTGGATCAAGAATTGAAGGAATTCTGTTTCACTTGATCTGAAATCTCTTTGTTCCTCTTCTGCATAAAATCTGAGTTTTCTTTATTGCTTTCATCTTCTTTTTCTTCTGCAATATTGTTTTCTTGTTGGATCAAGGAAGGATTTGAGATCTAGATTTGTTTTCTAGTCTCTTCCACTCCTGAGATCTTCAACCTTCTTTTAAATTGCTGCAAATTAAGCATAGTCTTTCTGTTTTCATTCTTCAAGCAGTTTTACTTTCTGTTGCATTGCTTCCAATTAACATTTCCTGCAATTTACAATTCTTGCAATTGCTCTAAGTTCTTATTCACTGAAATTTTGCTTCTCTGTTTACATTGCTTCCAGCACCCAGCCCTTTACATTTTATGCAATTTACATTTCTTGTCATTTAAGATTCTTGCAATTTACATTTCTTGCTCTTTAAGTTTCAATGCAATTTATTTTCTGCAACTTCAACTTCTCTTGTCATTTACTTTCTGTTGCTTCAATTGTCACTCGAATCACTCAATGTTAGCTTGACTAAACTAATCACCCACTAAAGTTGCTTGATCCATCAATCCTCGTGGGATCGACCTCACTCTAAGTGAGTTTTACTACTTGATACGACCCGGTACACTTGCCGGTTAGTTTTACATGTTTTGGAAAATTTGTTTTTCCATAAAAACACCATCAAGTTTTTGGCGCCGTTGCCGGGGATTGATTTAGATCAACAATGATTAAGTGGGTGAGAAGTCTAGATCAAGCATTTTCTTTATTTTTGTTTTCTGTTTTAAATTGAAACCAAGGTGTTTGAGTTTTTGCCTCACTAAGAAATTCTCATCTCTGATATGAGTAATTTCAATTTTCCTTGGTGTTGTATTTTACAAAATTCAAATGGAGTTCAACTCAACTTATGATCAAAAAAATTTTATGGGATATTACCCACCATCACCAATCTCTAATGGTGGCTGGGAATATCACCAAGAAAATACAAATTATGAGCACTCCAATTCATGGAGATTTGCTTCAGAGACACAAGATGAGCAAGAGAATCATATGGGATACTTCCCACCATCACAAAATGATTCAAGTCATTATTCTAATGGTGGCTGGGAGTATCACTAAGGAATGAAAGAGCATCCACCCTCACGTCCCGGTTTCTCATTTGAAAGTTCTTCATCACTTGATTATGCCTCAACACAAACCTCCACGAGCCAAAGACTCTCAGAACTTGAATCTAGGTTCAACAGAATGGCGGAGGAATATCAACAATCCCAGAGGGAACTAGAAATCCTTTCTCAGGAGACGGATAAGCAATTGGAGGACACAGATAAACGCTTAGAACTACTAAGCAAGGAAAATGAAGACCAATTGATGGATGTGAAGGATGAAGTGGAAGAGCAAGAAAGTGAGGAAGTCATTCCAAACTCAAGTGAAGCAGAGAAGTGCATAAAGGAAGGGCTCATGGAACCACTAATTCAAGAGGCTCTGGATGAAGATAAAACTCCAACAATCACACAACCACCAAGACTTGGATTCAAGAAAGTGAAGGCAATTAACAAAAGCACCGAAAAGAGGATTGTGACCAAGCTACAAAGGATAATATTCATGAAGAAAAGAAGGTCAACTACAAGCAATCCTCCCCCTGATCCAGCAAGCAAGCTCAATCAAGCCATTAACAAAAGAAAGCTTGCTGAGGAGTATAGAGAAAAAGCTCATGGAACCACCAATTCAAAAGGCTCTGGATGAATACAAAACTCCAATAATCACACAGCAACCAAGTCTTGAATCCAAAGAAGTGAAGGCAACTAGCAAGAACACCAATTCTGTCCCTAATCCAGCAAGCAAGATCAATCAAGCCATTTGCAAAAGGAAGCTTGCTGAGGAAAGGCCAAGACAAGGGACACTAGCTGAATCTTTCCCTCCTTTGAGGTCATTCCTCTTAACAAACTGGAAGAAGAGGAAGAAAGTGAAGAACAACATGTCAAGCTAATGACACTAAAAGAGCACTTGTTAGGAGGTAACCCAATCGTAGGTAACATTTCTTCTCTGCTTTGTTTTCTTTCTTTACTTTGTTTAAATTCAATAAAATGGCATATGGTTACATTCTAAGTTTGGTGTTGCCTTGCAACAAATTGTTTTCAATCTTTTGGGATGATTGCATCAAATCAAAAAAATGAAAGTGACACACCAAGATTTTAAGTTTAGTGTGCCACTTATTTTTCTATGCAAATCATTCAGCAACACTACTTGTCTGCATAATCATAATGCCTCTGCAGTTTTATTTCTCTCTTTTAATTTGACACTTTTTCATTCTACTTTCTTTAGTCATTTTTTTTAAATGCTCTCATTTTAGTTTGCTTATTCACTGTGTTTGTTAATACATCACCAAGAGAGCTTTATTCATGACAGATTCTTGACTTGGTGATTGTACTTAACAAATAACAGTTTCATTTGCTTAGTTTTAATTCAAATAAATTGACATATGATTGCATTCTAAGTTTGGTGTTGCTACTGTAACATGTTGCCATGCCATTATGACTACCAACTTGAGTTTTGTAAAGCTTAGAGCAGTAAAGCATCATGATCATAAACAAACAAGGCATTAAAGAAGAACTTAGCATGTGCATACAAGTATTGGAAAGCTAGTATGATTAATTGTTGCTCAATTGCATTGGATTTTATTTAATTGAAGTTTTTATCTAGTACATTTTGTGAAATCTTTTGAAAATCATGAAAACCTTGAAGAAGCAAATACAAATTAAGGCAAAAAAAAGAAAAAGGGAAAGAATGAGAAAGCTGAAGGCTCTGAGTACCAATGACAATATGTTAAGCACTTGTGGTATTTATGTATCAAGCCAAATGCTTGAAAACAAAACACTTAGAAGTCAAGGCTAGGCTCAAGTGCAAAAGCACTCCCTCAAAGCTCAAGGTTCTGAGCATCAATGATTAGAGAGTCAAGAAAAGAAAAGAAAAATGAGCTTAATGAAGTCCTCTAATTCAAATGCTTGTGGTGTTTATGTATCAAGTGGTAATACTTGAAAACAAAGCATTTAGAATCGTAGCCTTGTTATTAAATCATGGGGCAAAGCACCCAAAAGGAGAAGCTAATAAGAAAATCAAAAGCTTGTTTCAAGGGAAAATTATAAGGAAAAAGATTTCATAAATTGAGCTAGATAGAAGCATCAATCATTTATATTTCTTTTGTGATTGTAGCATGCATAAGAAACTAGCCTAGCATGAACATTAACTTGCTATTCTTCTTACCTTGGATTGTCAATCTTAAATTGCATGATTCTTTTCTTGCTTGGGGACAAGCAAGGTTTAAGTTTGGTGTTGTGATGAAATGTCACCATGTCATGTTTTTCTATGCTTTTTCATACAAGAAATTGATGATTTGTGCTTAAATATTGCATTCTTTGGTGCTTAAATGGTATATTTCTTTGATCTTTTGATTTGATAAACTTTGTAGGAAATAAGAAGAAAAAGAAGCAAAAAGAGCACAAAATAAGCTAAAAAGAAGAAAAGAGGAATTTTGGGTACACTTTGAAGTTGGAGCACACTTTGGAGGCTTAGGCCACGCTTTTAAAAGCATCGCCCATGACCAAATCAAGGAAGAGAAGTGTGGCCCAAAGGAAGAAAAGCGTGGCTCAAAACAAGGAGCAAGAACACAAAGCTCTTGCCAAGAGCTTTATCAAGAACACATGAAGAAGGAACCAAGAGCCAAGCTCTTGGCAAAGAACTTTGAAGCTCTTGCCAAAGAGCTTTTTCGGGCTTGCCTCAAGGAAAATGAGCTTGGAGGCAAAAATTTTCGCTAAGTTAAACTTGGGCACTTACAGTATGACCATGCCTCCTTCAAAGAACCATAACTTGAGCTACAGAAGTCCGATTGATGTACTTCCAGTTGCGTTGGAAAGCTGACATTCAGAGCTTTCCAACGATGTATGGCAATTCATATTTGGCATGAAATTGAGGCACGAGTGAAAGGCATCTTTAAAGACCAAAAATAAGCAAAAATGAATCAAAGTGGCTTCACCAGGATTCGAAGAGGGAGACCAAGGGAAGCAAGGAAGTAGCGCTCTCCTTGAGAGCTCTAAAGCTCTCCTTGAGAGCTTTATCGTGGGTCTCCTCATGAAAATATAAGAAAAAGGGCTCACATAATGCTTCCATCATGGTTCGAACTTGGAGTTTCTCTCCAAAACAAAGGGGTGCTTCTAATAGAGCTCTTACGGAGAGCTTTAAAGCTCTTGGGGGAGAGCTTTGCCCTGGGAGTGTGACCCATGGTCCAAAAATCAAATTAATTCAAGCCTGCACCAAAATTTAAAAGCCCATGGACATCACTTCAAGGCACAAGAACAAGTTAGCTTAGGAATTTATTTTTAATTGTAATTTGTTTAGAATTTCATTTTTTATTTTCATTTTTATTTTGTGAAAAGCCTATAAAAAGGCATCTGCTTCATTTCTTAGGAGAGATCCATTAGAGAGAGGAGGAGGCTGGCTCCACTGAGGAGCATTAGAATTTGAGAGCTCTCTCTTAGTTTTCATTTCTGCTTTAAATTTTGGATCAAGAATTGAAGGAATTCTGTTTCACTTGATCTGAAATCTCTTTGTTCCTCTTCTGCATAAAATTTGAGTTTCCTTTATTGCTTTCATCTTCTTTTTCTTCTGCAATATTGTTTTCTTGTTGGATCAAGGAAGGATTTGAGATCTAGACTTGTTTTCTAGTCTCTTCCACTCTTGAGATCTTCAACCTTCTTTTAAATTGCTGCAAATTAAGCATAGTCTTTCTGTTTTCATTCTTCAAGCAGTTTTACTTTCTGTTGCTTCAATTGTCACTCGAATCACTCAATGTTAGCTTGACTAAACTAATCACCCACTAAAGTTGCTTGATCCATCAATCCTCGTGGGATCGACCTCACTCTAAGTGAGTTTTACTACTTGATACGATCCGGTACACTTGCCGGTTAGTTTTAGGTGTTTTGGAAAATTCATTTTTCCATAAAAACACCATCAACTACCACTTTATAAGCTCTCGTCTCACGGATGGATTCATCACTTAATTCCACACATCAACCTTCAAGCTCCAGTGGAATTTCTTTTCAACCACTGCCTAATCCCAAAGGTGGCATCAACGCCATCACTTTAAGGTCCGGAACCACATTACAGGAGAGGAACCATGAGGAGCCAAGCCCACCAGAACACGTGCCAGCAGAGGGATGTGGTGGAAGTGGAAGATGCTGAAGAGGAAGAGGACGTACAAGACATAGTTGAAAAAAAGAAAGCTCAACCACAGAATGAAGCACCAAGGGATGCAGAAGCTGCAAATCGCGCCCATCCCATCCCCTTTCCACAACTTGCAAGGAAGCCAGAAAAGCAGATGGAACTTGATCCCAAAATGGTAGAAATATTTAAAAAGGTCGAGGTAACTCTTCCCCTTTTTGATGTTATTCAATAGGTACCTAAATACGCAAAGTTTCTAAAGAATTTGTGTATACATAAAGATAAGATTAATGAATTAGAGACTATTCCTTTAGGTAGCTCTATATCTACTTTAATGGGAGGTATACCTGAAAAATATAGTGATCCAGGTCCATGTATGGTTAACTGTACCATTGGAGGTGTGATATTTTCTGACTGTATGTGTGATTTAGGAGCATGTGTTAGTATAATGCCTTTGTCTATATATGATACTTTGAGGCTCCCTCCCTTAAAAAGGTTGGCAGCTCGTTTTGTGTTAGCAGATAAAAGTATTATTACAGTAGTTGGAATTGCTGAAGATGTATTAGTGAGCATTAAGGGGCTCACATTTCCCATTGACTTTTATATCCTGGAAATGCCCCCTAATGACTCAGGAAGACCATCATCAATCCTGCTTGAAAGACCATTCCTGAAAACTTCAAAGTTCAAGCTGGATGCATTCTCAGGAACTTACTCCTTTGAGATAGATGGCAGAACAGTGAGTTTCAGTTTAAATGAAGCTATGAAGCATCCTCCGGAAGATCATTCTATCTTCCAATGCGACATTATTGATGAAACCATAGCTGAAGTTCACCAAGAAGACTTAGAAGAGAAGTACATGGAGCAAGGTCCAAGTGTGGGGAGACTTTCTGAAAACAATGAGAACACTTTACCATTATCACCAGCCCCGAATGATCCAGAACCTAGCTATGAGCATAAATTAGAATTAAAGCCCTTTCCTCCACACCTCAAGTATGCTTACCTTGAGGACAAGCAGAAGTTTCCGGTTATCATTGCACAGGAACTCACTTTTCAACAAGATGAACAGCTACTCAGCGTGCTGAGAAAACATAAGAAAGCAATTGGATGGAGCTTGGCGGATATAGTAGGCATTAGCCGCCAAGTTTGTGAGCACAGAATATTCTTAGAAGAGGGAGCAAAGCCTGTCCATCAACCTCAAAGAAGATTGAATCCCACCATCTTAGAAGTTGTCAAGAAAGAAGTGACCAGGCTACTTGAAGCAGATATCATTTACCCCATCTTAGATAGTGAATGGGTCAATCCAGTACAAGGGGTGCCCAAGAAGTCTGGAGTCACAACAGTAAGAAATGAGCATGGAGAGCTCCTGACAACTAGAGTGCAAAATTCATGGAGAGTTTGCATTGACTATAGGCGTCTTAACCAAGCCACTCGCAAAGATCATTACCCCTTGCCATTCTTTGATCAAATGCTTGATCGCCTGTCAGGTAAATCTCATTATTGTTTTTTAGATGGCTATACAGGATACTTTCAAATTCATATAGATCCTGAAGATCAGGATAAGACCACTTTTACATGTCCCTTTGGAAAGTATGCTTATAAAAGAATGCCTTTTGGCTTGTGTAATTGATGAGCAGCCATTTGTGTGGTCTAGAATTTCCTTAAATGAATGAATTCTCGTTGTAAAGTATAGTTTCCAAACCAAACAATAGTTCTTTCATGCAAAAATTTTGGTTGTCACAAATAACAAATCCCAAATAAGAATTAACCGAAGTATTTAGACTCCGGGTCGTCTCACGAGGAATTACAATGAAGTGCTCAATTATTGGCTATGAAGATCAAGGGGGGTTTGGTTGATAAGAGGGCAAGAAAATAAATGACAAGAAAAGTAAATCAAGCAATTAAAGAAAGCAATTAATAAAGAGAGACATTCATGGCAAAGATTGAGATCATAGGCTTTCTATCCTAGTCATGCAATGATTAATTCATCTTATTTAGTCAACTCCAACAAATAGGGAGAAAGTCAAACAAGACCAATCAATCATACCACAATAATAACAAGAATTTATCTTATTACGTCATCTCCAACATTGGAAGAAGGTATCATATTATCTTCCACGAGAGAAAGTCTAATAAGACTAGCTAATCTCAATCCAAAAGTCCTAATCAACTTACTAATTAAATTAGCAAAAGATTAGCGTCAATGGAAACAATATTAGCTAACAACTCTAGATCACCAACATGAGTTGGGTTTTCATAACTCAAGATTGCCCAATTAATCTTTCCAAGCCAAGAATACTCAAAATCTACTCTAAAGTCCAACCAAGCATTTTGTCAAACACTTGGTGGGTAATAAAAGAAAGCATGATAAATGGCAAGAAATAGTAAAATCTACCAACTACAATTTGCAAGAAAAGTAAGATCACAACTTAAATCAACAATTAAAAGAACATCAAACATTAAATTGCATTAGAAATAAATCAAGTCCAACATGAGTTCATAAACATAAAAGAGGACAAAATAAAGGAAATGACAAGTAAAACTAGAAGAGTAGAGATGTAATAACAAAAAATTAAAAGGATAAACTAAATCAAAACAAGAATTAAAAGTTGGATTTAAGAAAATTAAACCTAAACTACCCTAAAATCTAGAGAGAGGAGAGAGCCTCTCTCTAGAATTCTACCCTAAAACATCATGAAAAAATAAACTATGACTACTTAGTGCATTCCTCCTTCAATCCTTGGATTCAATAGCATCAGAAATGGGTTGGATTGGGCCCAAAATAAGCTAGAAATCGCTGGGGGCGATTTCATTAAAGTGGACCCACGGGCAGAATCGACGCGCACGCGTACATGGCGCGTGCGCGCCCCTGAGCGCGAAGCAACATATAGCAAAATTTATATCATTTTGAAGCCCCGGATGTTAACTTTCCAATGCAACTAGAATTGCCTCATTTGGACCTCTGTAGCTCAAGTTATGGCCGATTGAGTGCTAGGAGGTCAGGCTTGACAGCTTTACGATTCCTTCATTTCTTCATGAGTTCTCCCACTTTGCATGCTTTTCTCCTCACTTCTTCTATCCAATACTTGCCTTATGAACTGAAATCACTCAACAAACATATCAAGGCATCGAATGGAATTAAAGTGAATTAAAATCACCAATTTTAGGGCTTAAAAAGCATGTTTCACATTTAAGCACAAATCAAGGGAGAATTGCAAAATCATGCTATTTCATTGAATAAATGGAGAAAAGTTGATAAAATCCCCCAAAATAAGTACAAGATAAACCACAAAATTGGGGTTTATATCAAATCTTCTCACACTTAAACCAAGCATGTCCTCATGCTAAGAATAAAGAAGGACAAGAAAAGGGGTATGAACATTTATTCAATGCAAATAAACTATATGCACCTATCTATATGAATGCAACTAAATGCAAAATGATTCTACCTACTTGGTTAAAAGTAAATCAATCTCCAAGAACATATATGCACATGTAGGGCTGAGGTCATATGACGACTCACAAACTCTACCAATTTAAATATAAAAATAAAGTTCAAATAAACTTTCAAGAAGAAAGCTCATGAAAGTCGGGAACAAGGAATTGAGCATCGAACCCTCACCGGAAGTGTATCCGCTCTAGTCGCTCGAGTGTATAGGGTCGATTCACTCAATCCTCTTCTACTCGTGCTTTCTAAGATTTGTTTTTCATCTAACAATCAACAATTATTCAATGCATGCATACATTCATCATGAGGTCTTATTCATAGGTTGTAATGGGGTTAGGGTCAAGGTAGGGATGTATATGGTCAAGTGAGCTTGAAATTTGAATCTTTGATTAACCTAAGCTCTCACCAAACACATATAACAACATATACAATTCTAACACAATACCTAGCTACCCATGATTCCCACTTTTTCACATACTCATGCATTCTTTTTAATTAACATTCCATATGCATTGATTTTGATTGAACTTTACTTTGGGGCATTTTTGTCCCCTTTTTATTGTATTCTTTTTCTATATATTTTTCTTTTTCTTTTTCCATATTTTTTTTATCATTTTTTTTCTAAAGTATATACAAATGTATCAATGCATATGGTTTTACATATAGTGCATGAATATGTACCCAATTCCCAATATTTTCAACAAAAATAAAAATTACACTTTTACCTCAACCAATGTCCCAAGTTTTCCATACCCAAATGATACACACTCTCACTAGCCTAAGCTAATCAAAGATCTAAATTAAGGACATTTATTGTTTTTCACTTAAGGGTAGTGATGTGCTAAAATTAAGAACGAAAGGGATTAAATAGGCTCAAATTTGGCTAACAATGGTTGATGAAAGGTAGGCTATTTGGGTAAGTGAGCTAAATGAAATGATGGCCTCAATCATATAAATGCATGTATACATGGAATAATGGATAAAATAAAGGGATAAAATTAAGAACAAAAGGGATTAAATAGGCTCAAATTTGGCTAACAATGGTTGATGAAAGGTAGGCTATTTGGGTAAGTGAGCTAAATGAAATGATGGCCTCAATCATATAAATGCATGTATACATGGAATAATGGATATAAAGAATCAAATAAATCAAAAATTACAATCATAGAAAAAGAATAATGCACACAAGAATGGAAAATAAGTGGTTATAAGATGTAACCACACCATAGGGCTCAAAATTCACATGCTTGTGTTCTTAGCTCAAAAACCATGTTCCAAAATAAATTCTTCAAGCAGGTTCAACAAAAAAAAATTTTTTTTTCAAATTGGTAGGGTGCCCTAAAAACAGTTTCTTGGAAAAGAACTCATCACCCTAACCAAGTAGTCCTATCATAAAAAGAAATGGTGAAATATGTACAAATTCTAACTAACATGCAACCTATCATGCAATGCAACAAAAAATCCTAAAAGACCTAAAAATGAAATACAAAAGTGTTGAGATTAGAAACTTGTCACCCAAAAATGCCGAGTGGTCGGACGACCTCCCCACACTTAAAAGTTTGCACCGTCCTCGGTGCACTCAAAGATGAGCAAGGGGTACGGCGCCATTTTGATGAGCGGCCTTTTGTGTGGTCTAGAATTTTCTTAAATGAATGAATTCTCGTTGTAAAGTATAGTTTCTAAACCAAACAATAGTTCTTTCATGCAAAAATTTTGGTTGTCACAAATAACAAACCCCAAATAAGAATTAACCGGAGTATTTAGACTCCGGGTCGTCTCACGAGGAATTACAATGAAGTGCTCAATTATTGGCTGTGAAGATCAAGAGGGGATTTGGTTGATAAGAGGGCAAGAAAATAAATGACAAGAAAAGTAAATCAAGCAATTAAAGAAAGTAATTAATAAAGAGAGACATTCATGGCAAAGATTGAGATCATAGGCTTTCTATCCTAGTCATGCAATGATTAATTCATCTTATTTAGTCAACTCTAACAAATAGGGAGAAAGTCAAACAAGACTAATCAATCATACCACAATAATAACAAGAATTTATCTTATTACGTCATCTCCAATATTGGAAGAAGGTATCATATTATCTTCCACGAGAGAAAGTCTAATAAGACTAGCTAATCTTAATCCAAAAGTCCTAATCAACTTACTAATTAAATTAGCAAAAGATTAGCGTCGATGGAAACAATATTAGCTAACAACTCTAGATCACCAACATGAGTTGGGTTTTCATGACTCAAGATTGCCCAATTACTCTTTCCAAGCCAAGAATGCTCAAAATCTACTCTAAAGTCCAACCAAGCATTTTGTCAAACACTTGGTGGGTAATAAAAGAAAGCATGATAAATGGCAAGAAATAGTAAAATCTACCAACTACAATTTGCAAGGAAAGTAAGATCACAACTTAAATCAACAATTAAAAGAACATCAAACATTAAATTGCATTAGAAATAAATCAAGTCCAACATGAGTTCATAAACATAAAAGAGGACAAAATACAGGAAATGATAAGTAAAACTAGAAGAGTAGAGATATAATAACAAGAAATTAAAAGGAGAAACTAAATCAAAACAAGAATTAAAAGTTGGATTTAAGAAAATTAAACCTAAACTACCCTAAAATCTAGAAAGAGGAGAGAGCCTCTCTCTCTAGAATTCTACCCTAAAACATCATGAAAAACTAAACTATGACTACTTGGTGCATTCCCCCTTCAATCCTTGGATTCAATAGCATCAGAAATGGGTTGGATTGGGACCAAAATGAGCTAGAAATCGCTGGGGGCGATTTCATTAAAGTGGACCCACGGGCAGAATCGGTGCACACGTGTACATGGCGCGTGCGCGCCCCTGAGCGCGAAACAACATATGGCAAAATTTGTATCATTTTGAAGCCCCGGATGTTAGCTTTCTAACACAACTGGAATCACCTCATTTGGACCTCTGTAGCTCAAGTTATGGCCGATTGAGTGCCAGGAGGTCAGGCTTGACAGCTTTACGGTTCCTTCATTTCTTCATGAGTTCTCCCACTTTGCATGCTTTTCTCCTCACTTCTTCCATCCAATACTTGCCTTATGAACTGAAATCACTCAACAAACATATCAAGGCATCGAATGGAATCAAAGTGAATTAAAATCACCAATTTTAGGGCCTAAAAAGCATGTTTTCACATTTAAGCACAAATCAAGGGAGAATTGCAAAATCATGCTATTTCATTGAATAAATGTGAGAAAAGTTGATAAAATCCCCCAAAATAAGCACAAGATAAACCACAAAATTGGGGTTTATCAGTAATGCACCTGCTACCTTCCAAAGATGCATGATGAGTATCTTTTCAGATCTTATTGAGAACTGTATGGAGGTTTTTATGGATGATTTTAGCGTATATGGTGATTCATTTAGCCTTTGCTTGGATAGTTTATCTAGAGTGTTAGATAGATGTGTCAGCACAAATCTTGTATTAAATTTTGAAAAATGTCACTTTATGGTAAAACAAGAAATTGTGCTAGGACATGTTGTGTCTAATACTGGCATTTTTGTAGATCCAGCAAAGGTGGATGTTATTTCTAGTTTACCTTACCCCTCCTCTGTGAGGGAAGTCCGTTCGTTCCTTGGCCGTGCAGGTTTTTACAGGAGATTTATTAAGGACTTCAGTAAGGTAGCATTGCCTTTATCCAGATTGCTGCAAAAAGATATTGAGTTCGAGTTTAGTGAGAGTTGTATACAAGCATTTGATAAGCTGAAGATCGCCCTAACTCAAGCTCCAATTGTGAGAGGACCAGACTAGAGCCATGGTGCACGCAATTGTGATTCACACTTTTCACAACTCCGGTGCAACTAACCAGCAAGTGCACTGGGTCGTCCAAGTAATAAACTTTACATGAGTAAGGGTCGATCCCACGGAGATTGTCGGCTTGAAGCAAGCTATGGTCATCCTTGTAAATCTCAGTCAAGCGGATTCAAATGGTTATGAACTTTTGATAATTAAAATATAAATAAAACAGAAAATAAAATAAAGTTACTTATGTAATTCATTGGTGGAAATTTCAGATAAGTGTATGGAGATGCTTTGTTGCGTCTGAACCTCTGCTTTCCTATTGCCTTCTTTTAACCATGCGTTAATTCCTTGCATGGCACGCTGTAAGATCTTCTTAGTGAAAATGGTCCTCTACGGTTTCTGCACGGCTAATCAACTGTCGGATTTCTCGTCTCAGATGAAAAATACCAGGTACAACTACCGCATGGCTAATCATCTGTCGGTTCCCGCTAGCGTCGGAATAGGATCCATTGATCCTTTTGCACACTGTCACTTGCGCCCAACATTCGCAGGTTTGAAGCTCGTCACAGTCATCCCTTCCCGGATCCTACTCGGAATACCACAGACAAGGTTTAGACTTTCCGGATCCCAGGAATGCTGCCAATTATTCTAGCCTATACCACGAAGATACTAATCTCATGGAATCGGTCCGTGTATTAGATATCCAAGAGAATATACTCTGGCTGTCGTCCAATGACTACGTTGAACATCATGTAGACCGCTTTGTGGTTGTCAGGCACGCGATCTTGGCTAAGCGAGTAACGAAGATTGGGTGATTGTCACGGGTCACCCCTTTATTCTGACTTAACTGAATTAAGTACGAGAGTATATCATGGAGAAGAAGTAGGCGTGAATTGAATAGAAAACAGTAGTAATTGCATTAATTCATGAAGAACAGCAGAGCTCCACACCTTAATCTATGGGGTGTAGAAACTCCAACGTTGAAAATACATAAGTGAAAAGAGGTCTAGGCATGGCTGAATGGCCAGCCCCCAAACGTGAACATACAAGTTCCAAAATTGGTCAAAAGACTTTCCAAAAGATGGTCAAAAGACGTAAAGTAAATCTCTAAAAGTAGTTTATATACTAGACTAGTAACCTAGGGTTACAGAGAATGAGTAACTAAGTGCAGATAGTGCAGAAATCCACTTCCGGGGCCCACTTGGTGTGTGCTTGGGCTGAGCATTGAAGATTTTTCGTGCAAAGGCTGTTCCTGGAGTTAAACGCCAGCTTGGGTACCAGTTTGGGCGTTTAACTCCAATTTTAGTGCCAGTTTGGGCGTTTTACGCCAAGATGTTTTAGGCTGGATTTGGACGCCAGTTTGGGCCATCAAATCTCAGTCAAAGTATGGACTATTATATATTGCTGGAAAGCCAAAGATGTCTATGTTCCAACGCAATTGAGATCGCGCCAATTGGGCTTCTGCAGCTCCAGAAAATCCATTTCGAGTGCAGCAGGGTCAGAATCCAACAGCATCTGCAATCCTTTCTCAACCTCTGAATCAGATTTTTGCTCAGGTCCCTCAATTTCAGCCAGAAAATATTTGAAATTATAGAAAAACACACAAACTCATAGTAAAGTCTAGAAATATAATTTTTGAATAAAAACTAATAAAAATATAATAAAAAGTAATTAAAACATACTAAAAACTATGTAAAAATAATGCCAAAAAGGGTATAAATTTTCCGCTCATCACAACACCAAACTTAAATTGTTGCTTGTCTCCAAGCAACTAAAAATAAAATAGGATAAAAAGAAGAGAATATACAATGAACTCCAAACTTATCAATGAAGATTAGCTTCAATTAGATGAGCGGGACTTGTAGCCTTTTTGCTTCTGAACAGTTTTGGCATCTCACTTTAACCTTTGAAGTTCAGAATGATTGGCATCTATAGGAACTCAAAATTCAGATAGTCTTATTGATTCTCTTAGTCCAGTATGTTGATTCTTGAACACAGCTACTTTATGAGTCTTGGCCGTGACCCTAAGCATTTTGTTTTCCAGTGTTACCACCGAATACATAAATGCCACAGACACATAACTGGGTGAACCTTTTCAGATTGTGACTCAGCTTTGCTAGAGTCCCCAGTTAGAGGTGCCCAGAGCTCTTAAGCACACTCTTTTTTTGCTTTGGACTACGACTTTAACCGCTCAGTCTCAAGCTTTTCACTTGACACCTTCACGCCACAAGCACATGGTTAGGGACAGCTTGATTTAGCCGCTTAGGCCAGGATTTTATTCCTTGGATCCTTTTTTTACCCTTGCCTTTTGGTTTAAAGGGCTATTGGCTTTTTTTTGCTTGCTTTTTCTTTTTTCTTTCTTTCTCTCTTTTTTTTTCGCCCCCCTTTTTTTTCGCAAGCTTTGTCTATTCACTGCTTTTTCTTGCTTCAAGAATCAATTTTATGATTTTTCAGATTATCAATAACATTTCTCTGTTTCCATTATTCTTTCAAGAGCCAACAATTTTAACATTCATAAACAACAAATTCAAAAATATGCACTGTTCAAGCATTCATTCAGAAAATAAAAAGTATTGCCACCACATCAAAATAATTAAACTAATTTTAAGATAGAATTCGAAATCATGTACTTCTTGTTCTTTTGCAAATAAAACATTTTTCATTTAAGAAAGGTGAAGGATTCATAGGACATTCATAGCTTTAAGACATAGACACTAGACATTAATGATCATGTAATAAAGACACAAACATAGACAAAACATAAAGCATAATTTTTGAAAAACAGAAGAATAAGAACAAGGAAATTAAAGAAAGAGTCAACCTTAGTGATGGCGGCTAGTTCTTCCTCTTGAAGATCTTATGGAGTGCTTGAGCTCCTCTATGTCTCTTCCTTGCCTTTGTTGCTCCTCCCTCATGGCTCTTTGGTCCTCTCTAATTTCATGGAGGATGATGGAATGCTTTTGGTGCTCCATCCTTAGTTACCCCATGTTGGAACTTAATTTTCCTAAGGAGGTGTTGATTTTCTCCCAATAGTTTTGTGGAGGAAAATCCATCCCTTGAGGAATCTCAGGGATTTCTAGATGAGGAACTTCCTCATGCTCTTGTTGAGGTCCATGAGTGGGCTCTCTTGTTTGCTCCATCTTCTTCTTAGTGATGGGCATGTCTCCTTCAATGAGGATGTCTTCCTCTATGACAATTCCAGCTGAATTGCATAGGGTGCAAATGAGATGAGGGAAGGCTAACCTTGCCAAAGTAGAGGGCTTGTCCGCCACCTTGTAGAGTTCTAGGGATATGATCTCATGAACTTCTACTTCCTCTCTATTCATGATGCTGTGGATCATGATAGCCCGGTCTATTATAACTTCAGACCGGTTGCTAGTAGGAATGATAGAACGTTGGATGAACTCCAACCATCCCCTAGCCACGGGTTTGAGGTCAAGCCTTCTTAGTTGAACCGAGTTACCTCTTGAGTCTCTCTTCCATTGAGCTCCTTCCACATAAATGTCCCTAAGAACTTTGTCCAACCTTTAATCAAAGTTGACCCTTCTAGTAAAAGGATGAGGATCTCCTCTCATCATTGGCAAGTTAAATGCCAACCTCACATTTTCTGGACTGAAATCCAAGTAATTCCCCCGAACCATTGTGAGCTAATTCTTTGGGTTCGGGTTCACACTTTGATCATGGTTCTTAGTGATCCATGCATTAGCATAGAACTCTTGAACCATTAAGATTCTGACTTGTTGAATGGGGTTAGTGAGAGTTTTCCAACCTCTTCTTTGAATCTCATGTCGGATCTCCGGATATTCACTCTTTTTGAGCTTGAAGGGGACCTCGGGGATCACCTTTTTCTTGGCCACAACTTCATAGAAGCGGTCTTGATGGACCTTTGAGATGAATCTCTCCATCTCCCATGACTCGGAGGTGAAAGAAATTACCTTCCCTTTTCTCTTTCTAGAGGTTTCTCCGGCTTTAAGTGCCATTGATGGTTATGGAAAAATAGAAAAGCAGAGCTTTTTCCACACCAAACTTAAAAGGTTTGCTCATCCTCGAGCAAAGGAAGAAAAAAAGAGTAGAAGAAGAAGAAATGGAGGAGATGGAGGGAGGTGAGTGGTTCGGCCAAGAGGGAAAGAAGTGTTTGTGATGTGTGAAAGTTGAGGTAGTAAGGAGGGGTATTTATAGGGTAGGAGAGAGAGGGAATCCATGTGAGAATGGGTGGGTTTGGGAGGGAAATGATTTGAATTTGAATGGTGAGGTAGGTGAGGTTTATGATGGATGGATGTGACTGGTGAAGAGGATATGGGAAAGAGGGTAGGATTTGATAGGTGAAGGGTATTTGGGGAAGAGGTATTGAAGTGATTGGTCAAGGGTATTTGGGGAAGAGTGTTATGGAAAGGTGTGAAGAGGAGAGAAGAAGAGGTGGGGTAGGTGGGGATCCTGTGGGGTCCACAGATCCTGAGGTGTCAAGGAATTCTAGTCCCTGCACTATTCTGGCGTTCAAACACCCATTGTGTGCCAATTCTGGCGTTAAACGCCAACTCTGCTATCTTTCCTGGCGTTAAACGCCAATCTGCTGCCCATTTCTGGCGTTTAACGCCAGCCAGATGCCAGACAGCCCTTTCTGGCATTAAACGCCCAGAGTGCTACCCATTCTGACGTTTAACGCCCAGAATGCTGCCAGGCTGGGCGTTAAACGCCCATTCTGCTATCCTCACTGGCGTTTAAATGCCAGTAAGCTTGTCCTCCAGGGTGTGTTGTTTTTCATGCTGTTTTTTCATTTTGCTTTAATTTTGCAATTGTTTTTATGACTTTTCATGATCATCAACCTAAAGAAAATATAAAATAACAATGGAAAATAAATAAATATAATTAAATAACATTGGGTTGCCTCCTAATAAGCACTTCTTTAATGTCAATAGCTTGACAGTGAAGCTCTTAGAGAGCTTCATAGAGACTCAGAGCTTTAATGGTGGCCTCCCAACACCAAACTTAGAAATTGAGTGTGGGGGCTCTGTTTGACTTTGTATTGAGAGAAGCTTTTCATGCTTCCTCTCCATGGTTACAGAAGAAGATCCTTGAGCCTTAAACACAAGGTAGTCCTCATTCAGTTGAAGGACTAACTCTCTTCTGTCCACATCAATCACAGCTCTTGCTGTGGCTAGGAAGGGTCTTCCAAGGATGATGGATTCATCTTCATCCTTCCCAGTGTCTAGGATTATGAAATCAGCAGGGATGTACAGGTCTTCAACATTCACTAAGACATCCTCTACAAGTTCTTAAGCCTGTTTCCTTGAATTGTCTGCCATCTCTAGTAAAATTTTAGCAGCTTGTACCTCAAAGATCCCTAGTTTCTCCATTACAGAGAGTGGCATGAGGTTTATACTTGACCCAAGGTCACATAGAGCTTTCTTAAAAGTCATGGTGCCTATGATACAAGGTATTAAGAATTTTCCAAGATCCGGTTTCTTCTGAGATAATTTCTGTTGAGCCAATGTATTCAGTTCATTCATGAGCAATGGAGGTTCATCCTCCCAAGTCTCATTACCAAATAACTTGGCATTCAGCTTCATGAATACTCTTAGATACTGAGCAACTTGCTCTTCAATAATATCTTCATCCTCTTCAGAGGAAGAATACTCATCAGAGCTCATGAATGGCAACAGTAAGTTCAGTGGAATCTCTATGGTCTCTATATGAGCCTCAGATTCCTTTGGTTCCTCATTAGGGAACTCCTTAGTGGCCAGTGAACGTCCCTTGAGGTCTTCCTCATTGGAAATCACTGCCTTTTGACTCCCTCTAGGTTCGACCGTGTGGGTTATATTGATGGCCTTGCACTCTCTTTTTGGATTCTCTTCTGTAATGCTTGGGAGAGTACTGGGAGGAGTTTCAGTAACTCTTTTACTCAGTTGACCCACTTGTGCCTCCAAATTTCTAATGGAGGACCTTGTTTTAGTCATGAAACTGAGAGTGGTCTTAGATAGATCAGAGACTATGGTTGCTAAGTCAGAGAGGCTCTGCTTAGAATTCTCTGTCTGTTGCTTAGTAGATGATGGAAAAGGTTTGCTATTGCCAAACCTATTTCTCCCACCATTATTATTGAAGCCTTGATTAGGCTTCTGCTGATCCTTCCATGAGAAATTAGGATGATTCCTCCATGAAGGATTATAGGTGTTTCCATAGGATTCTCCCATGTAATTCACCTCTTCCATTCCAAGATTCTCAGGGTCATAAGCTTCTCCTTCAAGGGAGGCTTCTTTAGTACTACCTGATGCAGCTTGCATTTCAGTCAGACTCTGAGAAATCATATTGACTTACTGAGTCAATATTTTATTCTGAGCTAATATGGCATTCAGAGTATCAATCTCAAGAACCCCTTTCTTCTGAGTTGTTCCATTATTCACAGGATTTCTTTCAGAAGTGTACATGAACTGGTTATTTGCAACCATCTCAATGAGTTCCTAGGCTTCTGCAGGCGTCTTCTTCAGATGAAGAGATCCTCCAACAGAGTGATCCAATGACATCTTGGACAATTCAGATAGACCATCATAGAATATACATAGGATGCTCTATTCTTAAAGCATGTCAGAAGGACACCTTCTGATCAATTGCTTGTATCTTTCCCAAGCTTCATAGAGGGATTCACCTTCCTTTTGTCTGAAGGTTTGGACTTCCACTCTAAGCTTGCTCAACTTTTGAGGTGGAAAGAATTTGGCCAAGAAGGCATTGACCAACTTTTTCCAAGAGTTCAGGCTTTCTTTAGGTTGTGAGTCCAACCATGTCCTAGCTCTGTCTTTTACAGCAAAGGAGAAAAGCATAAGTCTGTAGACCTCAGGATTAACCCCATTGGTCTTAACAATGTCACAGATTTGCAAGAATTCAGCTAAGAACTGATGAGGATCTTCCAATGGAAGTCCATGAAACTTGCAATTCTGCTGCATTAGAGAAACTAATTGAGGCTTAAGCTCAAATTTGTTTGCTTCAATTGCAGGAATTGAGATGCTTCTGCCATAGAAGTCAGAAGTTGGTGCAGTAAAGTCACCAAGCATCTTCCTTGCATCTCCACCATTATTGTTATTTTCGGCTGCCATCTCTACTTCTTTTTCGAAAATTTCTGTTAGGTCCTCTCCAGAGTGTTGTGCTTTAGCTTCTCTTAGCTTCCTCTTTAGAGTCCTTTCAGGTTCAGGATCAGCTTCAACAAGAATGTTCTTATCCTTGTTCCTGCTCATATGAAAAAGAAGAAAACAGAAAAGAATAAGAATCCTCTATGTCACAGTATAGAGATTCCTTTATGTGAGTAGAAGAATAGAAGAATAGAATGAAGAAGGGAGAAGAAGAAGAATTTAAACACAGAGAGAGGGAGAGGGTTCGAATTATAAGAAGAAGTGAAGTGTTAGTAAATAAATAAATAAATAAATAGAAAGAGATGAGAGAGAGAGAGAGAGAAAATTCGAATTTTTAATTAAAAAAAAGAAAAATATTTTTGTTTTTATTTTAATTATTAGTTAGAATTCGAAAATTAAAAAGAGAAATAAAATTAAATTAAAATTTAAAACAATTAGTTAATTAAAAGGAATTTTGAAAAAGTTGTTAGTGGTTTTCGAAAATTAGAGAGAGAAAAGTAGTTAGGTGGTTTTGAAAAAAAAAAGATATGATTGAAATAGTAAACTTTTTTTTAAAACAAACTAATCAAGTGGTTAATTGAAAAAGATTTAAAAATCAATTTTAAAAAGATAAGAAGTTAGAAAAGGATTTTGAAATTAAATTTTGAAAAAGATATGATTGAAATTTATTTTGAAAAAGATTTGAAAAGAAAATTAAAAAGATTTGATTTTTAAAGTTAAAGTTGATTACTTGACTAACAAGAAACTAAAAGATATGATTCTTAGAATTTAAAGATTGACCCTTTCTTAAAAGGCAAGTAACAACTTGAAAATTTTTGAATCTAAACATTAATTGTTAGCATTAATTTCGAAAATCATGAAATAAAAGTAAGAAAAAGATTTTGAAAATCAATTTTTTTTAATTTTTGAAAAACATGAAAGAAAATTGAAAAAGATTTGATTTTTGAAAAAGATTTGAAAAGATAGGATTTTGAAATTGAAATTTTTTGACTTGACTAATAAGAAACAACCAAATTTGAAAAGTTTTGACTAAATCAATCTAAAATTTCGAAAATTATGAGCAAAATAAGGAAAAGATATTTTGTTTATTTTTGAATTTTAATGAGGGGAGAGAAAAACATAAAAATGACACAAAACATAAAAATTTAAGATCAAAACAAGTAATGCATGCAAGAACAATTTGAATGTCAAGATGAACACCAAGAACACTTTGAAGATCATGATGAACATCAAGAACATATTTTTGAAAATTTTTAAGAAAAGAAAGACATGCAAGACACCAAACTTAAAATTTTTTTTAAACTTTAGACACTAATAATTTTAAAATGCATATGAAAAACAAGAAAAGACACAAAACACGAAAATACAAAGATCAAATAAGAAAAATCATCAAGAACAACTTGAAGATCAATGAAGAACACAACGCATATACTTTTCAAAAATTTTAAGAAAAATTGAAAAGATGCAATTGACACCAAACTTAAAATTTGACACTGGACTCAAACAAGAAACATAAAATTTTTTTGGTTTTTTATGATTTAATTAATTTTTTTTATTTTTCGAAAATTATTCTGGAAAAAAAGAATAAAGAAATTCAAAATTTTTAATAAGAATTCCAAAAATCATGCAATGTTAGTCTAAAGCTTCGGTCCAATAGAATTAGACATGGCCAAATGGCCAGCCAAGCTTCAGCAGAACATTACATACAATAGCCAAATTGATAGAAATCCAAAGAGGCTCTTGCAAAGATAAGTGGAAACCTTGGTCTAAAAGATTAGACATGACTTAACAGCCAGCCAAGATTCAACATATCTCATTAATCTCTAGAATTCATTCTTAAAAATACTGAAGAAAATTTTTTTTAAATTTTTCGAAAATTGAAAATAAAAAGCTTAAACATAAAATAAAATTACCTAATCTAAGCAACAAGATGAACCGTCAGTTGTCCAAACTCGAACAATCCCCGACAACGGTGCCAAAAACTTGGTGCACAAAATTGTGATTTACACTTTTCACAACTCGGGTGCAACTAACCAGCAAGTGCACTGGGTCGTCCAAGTAATAAACCTTACGTGAGTAAGGATCGATCCCACGGAGATTGTCGGCTTGAAGCAAGCTATGGTCATCCTTGTAAATCTCAATCAGGCGGATTCAAATGGTTATGAAGTTTTGATAATTAAAATATAAACAAAACAGAAAATAAAATAAAGTTACTTATGTAATTCATTGGTGGGAATTTTAGATAAGCGTATGGAGATGCTTTGTTGCGTCTGAACCTCTGCTTTCCTATTGCCTTCTTCCAACCATGCGATACTTCCTTCCATGGCAAGCTGTAAGATCCTCTCAGTGAAAATGGTCCTCTACGGTTTCTGCACGGCTAATCAACTGTCGGATTTCTCGTCTCGGATGAAAAATACCAGGTACAGCTACTGCATGGCTAATCATCTGTCGGTTCCCGCTAGCGTCGGAATAGGATCCATTGATCCTTTTGCACACTGTCACTTGCGCCCAACATTCACAGGTTTGAAGCTCGTCACAGTCATCCCTTCCCGGATCCTACTCGGAATACCACAGACAAGATTTAGACTTTCCGGATCCCAGGAATGCTGCCAATTATTCTAGCCTATACCACGAAGATACTAATCTCACAGACTCGGTCCGTGTATTAGATATCTAAGAGAATATACTCTAGCTGTCATCCAATGACTACGTTGAACATCATGTAGACCGCTTTGTGGTTGTCAGGCATGCGATCTTGGCTAAGCGAGTAACGAAGATTGGGTAATTGTCACGGGTCACCCCTTCATTCTAACTTAACTGAATTAAGTACGAGAGTATATCTTGGAGAAGAAGTAGATGTGAATTGAATAGAAAATAGTAGTAATTGCATTAATTCATGAATAATAGCAGAGCTCCACACCTTAATCTATGGGGTGTAGAAACTCCAATGTTGAAAATACATAAGTGAAAAGAGGTCTAGGCATAGCCGAATGGCCAGCCCCCAAACGTGAACATACAAGTTCCAAAATTGGTCAAAAGACTTTCCAAAAGATGGTCAAAAGACGTAAAATAAATCTCTAAAAGTAGTTTATATACTAGACTAGTAACCTAGGGTTACAGAGAATGAGTAACTAAGTGCAGATAGTGCAGAAATCCACTTCCGGGGCCCACTTGGTGTGTGCTTGGGCTGAGCATTGAAGCTTTTTCGTGCATAGGCTGTTCCTGGAGTTAAACGCCAGCTTGGGTGCCAGTTTGGGCATTTAACTCCAATTATGGTGCCAGTTTGGGTGTTTTACACCAAGATGTTTTAGGCTGGCTTTGGACGCCAATTTGGGCCATCAAATCTCGGGCAAAGTACGGACTATTATATATTTCTGGAAAGCCCAGGATGTCTACTTTCCAACGGAATTTAGAGAGCACCAATTGGGCTTCTGTATCTCCAGAAAATTTATTTCGAGTGCAGCAGGGTTAGAATCCAACAGCATCTACAGTCCTTTCTCAGCCTCTGAATCAAATTTTTGCTCAGGTCCCTCAATTTCAGCCAGAAAATACCTGAAATTACAGAAAAATACAAAAACTCATTGTAAATTTTAGAATTGTGATTTTTTAATAAAAACTAATAAAAATATAATAAAAAGTAATTAAAACATACTAAAAACTATGTAAAAACAATGCCAAAAAGGGTATAAATTATCCGCTCATCAAGCCAGCCATTCGAAATTATGTGTGATGCCTCCAACCATGCAGTAGGAGAAGCGCTGGCTCAGCGCAAAGGTAAGGATCCTTTTGTAATCGCTTATGTATCTAAAACTTTAGATGCTGCTCAATCTAATTACACTACTACTGAAAAAGAGCTTCTAGCTATTATTTTTGCTCTGGATAAATTCCGAGCCTATTTACTTGGTAGTAAGGTAGTAGTGTACTCAGATCATGCAGCTCTAAAATATTTATTAGCTAAAAAAGAGTCCAAACCAAGACTAATACGTTGGATACTGCTGCTGCAAGAATTTGATTTAGAAATTAAAAATAGGAGTGGTAACCAGAATTTAGTGGCAGACCACCTGAGTCGCCTTGAGCACATTAAGGATGACTCCACTCCTATAAATGATAATTTCCCATTTGATAGCTTACAAGTAGTATCTGAAGTAGTTCCTTGGTATGCGCCTGTAGCTAATTATCTAGTTAGCCACGTTTTTCCCCCAAATTTTACTAAGCATCAAAGAGACAAGCTGAAAAGTGAGTCCAAATATTATATATGGGATGATCCATATCTATGGAGGTGTGGTGCTGACCAGGTAATTAGACGGTGTGTGCCTCAATCAGAATTCCAGTCCATTTTAGAGGCTTGCCACTCATCTGAGAGTGGAGGATATTTTGGCCCTCAAAGAATAGTTAGAAAAATTCTAGACTGTGGATTCTGGTGGCCTACTCTTTTTAAAGACGCTGCTGAATTTTGTAAATCTTGTTCCCCATGCCAAAGGTTTGGTAATATATCCAAGAGGGATGAGATGCCTCAACAGATTATGCTTTTCTGTGAAATTTTTTATGTTTGGGGCATTGACTTCATGGGTTCATTTCCAAATTCTAATGGTTACCTTTATATACTATTAGATGTAGATTATGTTTTTAAATGGGTGGAAGCAATTTCTACCCGCAATGATAATGCTAACACTGTTGTTTCCTTTGTTAGAAACCATATTATCTGTCGCTTTGAATCACCACGAGCAATCGTGAGCGATCAAGGTACTCACTTTTGTAAAAAGAGACTAACAGGATTACTGAAGAGGCATGGGATAATTCACAAAGTAGCAACAGCTTACCATCCCCAGACCAATGGGTAAGCAGAAGTCTCTAACAAAGAAATTAAGCGTATTCTGGAGAAGATAGTAAAACCTCAAAGGAAGGACTGGAGTGCCAGGCTACAAGATGCACTCTGGGCATATAGAACAGCGTACAAGACACCCATTAGGATGAGCCCCTTCCGCTTGGTATACGGAAAATCTTGCCACCTCCCAGTAAAGGTGGAACACAAGGCTTTCTGGGCTGTGAGGGAGTGCAACATGAATCTTAAGAAAGCTGGTGCTGAAAGAAAACTGCAACTAGCAGAACTAGAGAACCTTCGCCTAGAAGCATATGACAACTCCAGACGTTACAAGGAGAAAATGAAGGCTATCCATGACAAGCATATAAAAGGGAGAGAATTCAGACCAGGGGAGTTAGTTCTTCTATATAACTCCAGACTGAGGCTTATGCCAGGTAAACTGAGATCAAGATGGAAGGCCCCTACAGAGTAGAAAAGGCAGAGCCATACGGAGTTTTCCACCTACGTCATCCTTCTAGCTCCAAATTTCTAAGGTCAATGGACATCGCCTGAAGCTTTACCATGGTGAGAAGATGAAGAATCGTAAGGAACTAGAGGTCTTCCTCTTGGAAGACCCACCGATAGAAGTAGAATAAGCCTAACGAGATTCCAACTTAAGGACGTAAAAGCAAAGTGCTAGGTGGGAGACAACCCACCATGGTATGATCGTTCCGTTTCAGTCTTAGTTTTATTTTTGCTTTATTTTATTTTTATAATGTTAATCACTCTTCTCATAATCCCTGCATATAGCTGCATATAGTTTGCATTTGCATTAGCATTCTGCATATATTAATTTAAAAAAAAACACGCACGCGACGCGGCAGCGTCACTGACGCGCCCGCGTCACAAGTGCATTAGGAAGAAAAGAAAAGTGAACAGAAAGTCACGCGAGAGCGTGGCTGGAGGCATGCCTTAGGCACAAACATGCCCACGCAACCGCGTCACCCGCGCGGCCACGTCATTTGGAAAATAAGCCTCCCACGCGTCCGCGTCACCCACGCGAACGCGTGCCCCTAAAAATCGACGTAAAAGAGGTGTATGGCAGCAAGTTATGATGGAGTGGGGCTGGAATGATGCTAGAAGCACCAGCCCTATCACGCGATCGCGTGGCGCACGCGTCCGCGTCATTTTTCAAAGTATGGCCATTCACGTGATCGCGTCACCCACGCGATCGCATCACTCAAAATTTTGGCAAAATAATTTTGAAACAGAGAGTTGCGTGAACGCGAGGCTGCATTCGCGCCAATCGCACAAATCAGGCCACGCGATCGCGTGACCCACGCGTCCGCGTCACTCACGCGTTCGCGTCATATGCGACGCACAGCTTATCCAGATCAGCCAAAATATCTTATCTTTTCTTCCCCAAATCCTAATTTTTCTTATCCCTTCTTACCTCCTTCTTCTCTCTTCTTCCTTCTTCTTTCTCACTTTTTACTTTCTCTCTTTTTTTCTTTTTCACATCCATTATCAAGGTTCTTTTCTTCCTCCTTCCTTACTTTTTCATTATTATTCCTTCTCTTTTATTCATGTTTTCTTATTTATTTTTCTTTTTACTTTCATTATCTATATTTTCTTTTTCCTTCTTTTTATTCCTTTAATTGGTGTTACAAATTTATTTGGGTCATTATTTATTTCTATATTTCGCTTGTGGATTATTATGAAATTGTTTGACAATTAATATTACTTTCTTAAAGGGTTACTTGCATGTTCAATTTGATTCCTTCAAACAACATATTTACCATGCATGCTAAGTGTTTGTGAAAAAGCCTGTATGGCATTGTGCATTATTCGATTCTACTACTCTACTGCTTGTTTTTCACAAAACCCCTTTTATATTTTATTAATTTAATTTAATTGTCAATACAAACAGGTTATTAGTTTGAAAGACTTGGTAATCTAACTTGGACATTGAATGCTTGATCTATGCTACTCATGCCTTTGCCAGCATGCCAATAAATATCTTGCATTTAATTGCCATCACATGCACTTGCTATGTTACCTTTGATGAACTTTTCACATGTAGTCTAGACCATGTGCTAACGACATCCTTCTTTACAGTGCATTGATTACCACCCATAATGTTTGCTCCCTTGCTCGAACCCTTAGCTTTACATATTACTTTCTCTTTCCTTTTTCAGGATGGCCACCAAGAAAGGCAAGGAGAAAGCTACTCCCAAACCACCAGCAAGGAGAGGAACAAAAAGAGCATTAGTGGCAGAGCCATCTTCAACAGCGGTGAAACCCTCAACAAAAAGAATCAAGAGGATCATCAAGGTCGATGAAAAAGAAAAAGCCTTCCCAACAAAGGACACTGCGCGGTTTCCTAACCACTACTGTGAGCAGATGTTTCCCATCCTGACAGCAAGAAACTATAACAATGAGCACCTTCTCATCCTCCCAACCCACATTGCTGACTTTGTTGAGCCCCGCATTGAGTGAAGACAATGGGAATTCCTACAGAGACAGCCACGGCAGGTTAATCTTTCATGGGTAGTAGAATTCTACTCCAACTTTCACATGCCAACTATGCAGTCTGTCTACGTCCGTCAGAAGCAAGTCCCCATAACTGAAGCGGCCATTCAACAAGCTTTAGATCTTCCCCCTGCTCCAAAAGGATTGGACGCATTCCAAGAAGCCTCACTCAAGCACCAGACATACCAATTTGACTGGGATACCATTCTCAGAGTCATAGCACTACCTGGCAGCAGATGGATCTACGGATACCATCGTTCCCGACCTAAGGGTATATCGGCTTCAGCACTTACCTTGGAGGCTCGAGTATGGACACAGATTATGTCTCATTACGTCTTTCCGAGCACTCACGAGTCCTCCATTACTGCAGACATGGCTGTTTTACTCTGGTGTATCCTAACAGACCAGCACCTTAATTTACCAAGACACATTCGGCATGCTATGGGACACGTACAAATTGCGGGTGACTTACCTTTCTCCACTTTGGTTTCATATCTAGTCTCAACAGCTGGAGTCTCCTATAGAGCTGGGGATACCAAGTCCATGATCCCACGAGATGATCAATATGTCCCTAAGGGGAAATATATCAGACCTCCAGCAGCCACTATCAACCGGAGCACAGAACCAGCAGAAGACATCCCCTCTTCTTCCACACCACAGGCACCTACAACAAACCAACTGCTCCATTAAATACTTGAAAGGTTGGATCGGCAAGAACACAAAGCAAAGCTAAGAGAGCGCCGTAACCAGCGCCGATTCACATACCTCAAGGAGCTACTTATGGGAAACTACAGACCTGACAAGGCCCCAGACACCCCGGACTCCACTTCTTTTACCAGCACAAAGAGCCATGACGGTCCCGATGGTGGAGATACTGCTACCAGCCCCCCTTTGTTCCTGACAGATGGCACCGAGGACAGTGCAAAGCCTTAAGTGTGGGGAGGTCGGTCAGTACCTGACTTCCGGAGGTAAATTTCTCTTCCCTAACACCAATAAAATAGGATATTTAGTTAGTTTTTCTTTTGTAGAATAGGATAGATTGCATAGAAATAGGTTAATTGCATGCATGTTCTACCTGATTGAAAAATAATAAGTTTCTTATAAGACCCTATTTTTGAAAAATTTCACTAATTTAAATCAAAACTTTTGTGTTAAATTTGTTTGAAGTTGTATTTGGAACATAGTTTAAAAAAGCTAAGAACACACAACCTGTGAGATTTGAGCTTAATTACATGGTTACATTATTTAACCATAAATATTTTATTCTTGTGTGTTTACTTCACTATGACTGTAATCTTTATTTTGTTTCATCCTATATGTCCAATGTTTAATGTGTTATATGCATGCATATGATTGAGGCCATTGTTTGATTTTAACTCACTTATCCCAAATAAGCCTACCCTTTAAATTACATTTGTTTGCCACTTTGAGCTTTTTTATCCCATCTGTTCTATATTTTACCACATTACTAGCCTTAAGCGGAAAAACAATTAAATATCCCAATTGAATCTTTGGTTAGCTTAAGATAGAAATTATGTGTTAATTAAGTATGGGAGAATTATGGGAACTAGGGTTAATAAGGGAATGTGTCATGATAAAATAATAGGAATTTGGGTACCTACTCATGTGAAACTAAAAAAAATTAATAATCCATGTGCATTGATAAGCTATGTTTATTTTCATGTTCAAAATAAAATTCAATAAATAAATAAATAAGGGGACAAAATTACCCCAATTCTAAGTTAAGCTAAGTTCAAGGATCAATGCATATCTGATAAAAATTAAAAGAAAGTTGATGCATGAGTACGTAATGCAAAAGTGAGAAATTTTGGGTAGCTAGGAATGATTCTAGAGTTATATAGAGTGTATGTATGTTAGGTGAAAGCTTAGGTTAATTAAAGATTCAATTTATAGCTCACTTAGCCATATATGTATGTACCCTCACCCTTACCTTAGCCCCATTTCAACCTTGAAAAGACCTCATGATGTTTGCATTGGTACATTAATTATTGTTGATTGGTTAGGTGAAAAACAAAGTTTAGAAAGCAGGATTAGAGAAGAGTAGAGTGATTACCCTATACACTTGAGAGACTAGAGTGCACATACACCATCAGCGAGGGTTCAGTGCTTAATTCTATGTTCCCTGCTTTCATGAGCTGTCTTCTTACAATGTTACCTGTTTTTACTATATAAATTGAATTAGTGAAATCTAATTTATATTTGTCTTAAAGAGCTTATTTATTTTAACCAAGTAGACAAGAATCATATAGTTGCATTCATATATATAGGTGCATTGCGTTGCATGAGTTTTACATTTTCCTACTCATTTATTTTATCTCCTTAAGCTAAGCATGAGGACATGCTAATGTTTAAGTGTGGGGAGGTTGATAAACTATTATTTTATGATTTATATTGTGTTTAATTGAGTGGTTTTATCAAGTCTTTACCTACTTATTCATATGATTAGCATGATATTACAATTCCTTCCCAAAATTATCCCATGGTTGAAAACTTGCTTCCTAGAGATCTTTTAACTATATATTTTAATTCTCCTTTATCTCATTCGATGCTGTGATCCGTATGTTGAGTATTTTAGGCTTCATAGGGCAGGAATGGCTTAGAAAATGGAGAGGAAGCTTGCAAAAATGGAAGGAACACAAGAAACCAAGGAGATGACCAGCGAACAATGACGCGAGTGCATGGCTCACGCGAGCGCGCAAAAAGAAGAAATCGCAGCAACGCGAACGCGTGTCTGATGCAAACGCATGGATTGGAATCTGCACGAATAATGCGAACGCGTGGCAAGGAAAATTGCTGAATGACGCAAACGCGTGAACGACGCATACGCGTGACCTGCACGATCTGCAGAAATTACAGGATACGCTGGAGACGATTCCGGGCGGCGTTTTAACCTAATTTTCGGCCTAGAAACACAGAATAAAGCGAGGGAACATGCAGAGACTCAACATGCATCCACACACATTCAGATTCATCACATTAGGATTACTTTATTTTTAGATCTGAATCTAGATTAGTGTTTTGTTTTGGATTGTGGATGTTGAAGAGCCATTACCTCCGTGAAGACACTACTTTAGTTTGTTCCTTTATCCTTTACTCTTTTCAGTTGATTATTGACTCTATTCAATTAATTATATATAGAGTTATTTTTATTTTTAATTAATTTTAAATCTCTCTATTTTATTTTATTCAATTATGTCTTCTTATATTTTTATGATTATTAAATCCATGTCAATGGAGTAGAAATTCCACTTGACATGGGGGTTAATTAAGAGGAGACACTTGAGTTGGAATGCTCAAGTGCTTAGTTACATTGGACGTTGTAGGCTAATTCTGTACGTACTAACACTAGACCTCCCCAAAGGAGAGGACTAGGAATTGTGGGTAAGAGTTAGTTTAATCACTATACTTTCCCTTATTCAGTGAGGGTTAACCAAGTGAAAACAACAACCTCTTTACACTACACTTGAGAAGATTCTAACAAGGATAGAACTTCCAATTAATTATTTCCCCAGTCAAGACCTTTTAATATTAATAACAATTCTTAGTTAATTGCTTTAATTTACAATTACTTTTAATTATTCATTATCCAACTTAAATTTCTGGAAATTTTCTTATTAATAAATTAGCATTCTTTCCTGCAACTCGTTGGGAGACGACCTGGGACTCATACTCCCAGTATTTTTATTTCTAAAATTCGTGACAACCCTTTTTAAATTGATGAGGCGGATCTTAGCTGGTTAAGAGCTATATGTGCAACGCTGTTCTCTTATTTAAAATCTCTTAATTGGTTAACTTCTGCCATGCATCATCTATTATATATTTGTGGAAAGCCCTGGAAGTTAGCTTTCCAATGCCATTGAGAACGCGTCAATTAAACCTCTGTAACTACAGAAATGCTTGTTTGAATGCACGGAGGTCAGAATCTGACAGCATCTGCTATGCTTTCCTTGCCTCAGAATCAGACTTTGCCAAAACTTGCCAAATTCACCCAAAATTCACCCAGAATCATAGAAAAAACACAAAATCTCAAATTAGTATCCAAAAAGTGAATTTTTCTTTAAAACCTACTAAAACATAATAAAACTTGACAAAATATACTAAAAACACTAGGAAAATAGCATCAAAAAGCGTATAAAATATCCGCTCATCATGCACCGGGTCGTCCAAGTAATACCTCAGGTAAGTGAGGGTCGATCCCATGAGGATTGTTGGATTAAGCAAGCAATGGTCATCCTGCAAATCTTAGTCAGGTGAATAGAAAGATAGTGGTTGTTGTTGTAAGCGCATAAAACAAAATAGTAAAGAAAGTAGTAAAGAATTCATGTAGAAACAATAATGAGAAATCAGTTAAGGCTTTAGAGATGCTTTATCTTTCCAGATTAATACTTCTTACTAACCACTTTAACAATGAATGATTCATTCTATGGCAAGGCTGTAAGTGATTAACGACATTGGTCGTGGTCAATTAATCTCCCCTAATCCATATCAAATGTCGTTGTCAATGGTGTTTTAATATGAACAAGGATGAAACTCACGCAATTCACTCTCACTTGATCGAACTTAAAGTGCCACAGACAAGGTTAGATCTTTTGGATCAGAGAATGAAGCTCAATATTCTAGCATTAGTGCCACAGGAACCTCATTATCCATATCTAACCAGATTTTATGTCACATATCCCAATCAGCCTAAATAAGTTATTAGTTCAGGTGATGTATTCTCAAGCTATAGCTTAATACTATCTGGGTCAGGACTCACAAGAACTCATGTAGAATAAGGGGTCATACTCTCATTCCGCCCCAGATTCATTAAGATTAAGAACGACAATACATCATAGAATGGAATCAAACATATATTAAAGGTGAAAAGTAATAATCCTCTTAATTCTAAGTGATCTCCTCTTTAAATAGGAGATGCTAACAATAAATGATGTTTAATTTAAAATTAAAAAGTACAATGATAAACGAAACTAAGCTAAGGAGTGCTAAAATCCACTTTGGGCCCACTTTGGTTGAGTGCTTCGTCCAAGCCTGTTGTTCAACTTGGAGAATGGGCGTTGAACGCCAGTTAGGGGGGTGAGCGTGCTATCTTTTGGTCCCTGGCTGGCGTCAAACGCCTGTCTCAACACTGGGCTTAGTCCTTCTTGGGTGTTGAACTCCAGATGTGGGTGTTCAATGCCACTTTTAGGGTATGATTCTAGAAAAGAAGTATAGACTATTATATATTGCTGGAAAGTTCTAGAAGTTATCTTTTCAACACCGTTGAAACCGCATCAATTGAATCTCTGTAGCTCAAAATATGCTTGTTGGAATGCACGTAGGTTAGGATTTGACAGCATCTGCTATGCTTTCTTCGTCTTTGAACCAGACTTTGCCAAATTCGCCAATTTCACCTAAAAATCCCCTAAAATTATAGGAAAAATACAAAAACTCAAAGTAGTATCCAAAAGGTAATTTTTGCACTAAAACATACTAAATCTTAATAAAACATACATAAAATATAACTAAAATACTAAGAAAAGGCAATGAAAAAGTGTATAAGATATCCACTTATAAGTGGATTAGCCTGAAACAGGACATGCTGATAGTAAGGATGTTACAAGAATTCTATAGAATAACTTCTCCACCTATTTCACGCCTTGCATCCCCAGTTTTTTTATTATAGTCTTCTAAAACTCGGTGAAACTCGGTGAAACTCGTTGAAGGTTTGAGGAAAACACTAAGCGAATCTTTATCAGTAAATTTAATTCTAGATCATATTTTTTTCTTAATTGACCCTCTATAGTTCCCCAAAACTAAAAAACTATCATCACTAGCCTTTGTGGG
The DNA here is from genome assembly GCF_000816755.2 of Arachis ipaensis. NCBI lineage: Eukaryota > Viridiplantae > Streptophyta > Magnoliopsida > Fabales > Fabaceae > Arachis > Arachis ipaensis. The sequence continues at coordinate 111,376,049 of NC_029785.2, read as the reverse complement.
TCCTTAGTGCACGAAATTGTGATTCACACTTTTCACAACTCCACACAACTAACCAACAAGTGCACTGGGTCATCCAAGTAATACCTTACGTGAGTAAGGGTCGATCCCACGGAGATTGTTGGCTTGAAGCAATCTATGGTTACCTTGTAAATCTTAGTCAGGAGATTAATTATGATTATCAGTTGGAATTGCGAAAAATAAAGGAACATGAAATAAATACTTGTTATGCAGTAATAGAGAATATGTTGGAGTTTTGGATATGCTTTGTCTTCTGAATCTCTGCTTTCCCCCTGTCTTCTTCTTCATGCACGCAAGGTTCCTCCTATGGCAAGCTGTGTGTTGGTGGATCACCGTTGTCAATGGCTACCATCCGTCCTCTCAGTGAAAATGGTCCAGGTGTGCTGTCACCGCACGGCTAATCATCTGTCGGTTCTCACTCATGCTGGAATAGGATCCATTGATCCTTTTGCGTCTATCACTATGCCCAACCCGAAACAAGCGTGTTTGAATAGAAAACAAAAATAATTGCATTAATTCATCGAGACACAGCAGAGCTCCTCACCCCCAACAATGGAGTTTAGAGACTCATGCCGTCAAAGAGTACAAAGTTCAGATCTAAAAATGTCATGAGATACAAAATAAATCTCTAAAAGTTGTTTAAATACTAAACTAGTAACCTAGGTTTATAGAAAGTGAATAAGCTATGATAGATAGTGCAGAAATCCACTTCTGGGACCCACTTGCTGTGTGCTGGGACTGAGACTTGAGCTTTACACGTGCCTAGGCTGTTTCTAGAGTTAAACGCCAAGTTGTAACCTGTTTTGGGCGTTTAACTCCAACTTGTAACCTGTTTCAGGCGTTTAACGCCAGAATGCAACATGGAACTAGTGTTGAACGCCAGTTTACGTCATTTATCCTTGAGCAAAGTATGGACTATTATATATTGCTGGAAAGCCCTGGATGTATACTTTCCAACGCAATTAAGAGCGCACCATTTGAACTCTTGTAGCTCAAGAAAATTCATTTCGAGTGCAGGGAGGTCAGAATCCAATAACATCTGCAGTCCTTTTTCAGCCTGAATCAGATTTTTGCTCAGCTCCCTCAATTTCAGCCAGAAAATACCTGAAATCACAGAAAAATATACAAACTCATAGTAAAGTCCAGAAATATGAATTTTTCCTAGAAATTAATAAAAATATACTAAAAACTAACTAAAACATACTAAAAACTACATGAAATTACCCTCAAAAAGCGTATAAAATATCCGCTCATCACAACACCAAACTTAAACTGTTGCTTGTCCCCAAGCAACTAGACAAATAAAATAGGATGAAGAGAAATCAAGAAGCAATAATATCTCAGAGTTTTAAGTGAAGCTCAGATTCTAATCAAATGAGCGGGACTAGTAGCTTTTTGCTTCCGAACAGTTTTGGCATCTCACTTTATCCTTTGAAATTCAGAATGATTGGCATCCATAGGAACTCAGAATTCAGATAGTATTATTGATTCTCCTAGTTTAGTATGTTGATTCTTGAACACAGCTTTTTTATGAGTCTTGACCGTGGCCCTAAGTACTTTGTCTTCCAGTATTACTACCGGATACATAAATGCCACAGACACATAACTGGGTGAACCTTTTTTTATTGTGACTTAGCTTTGCTGAAGTCCCCAATTAGAGGTGTCCAGAGTTCTTAAGCACACTCTATTTTTGCTTTGGACCTTGACTTTAACCGCTCAGTCTCAAGTTTTCACTTGACACCTTCACGCCACAAGCACATGGTTAGGGACAGCTTAGTTTAGCCGCTTAGGCCAGGATTTTATTCCTTTTAGGCCCTCCTATCCATTAATGCTCAAAGCCTTGGATCCTTTTTACCCATGCCTTTTGGTTTTAAGGGCTATTGACTTTTTCTACTGCTCCTTCTCTTTTTTTTTTGCTGCTTTTTCTTGCTTCAAGAATCAATTTCATGATTTTTCAGATCATCAATAACATTTCTCTTGTTCATCATTCTTTCAGGAGCCAACAATTTTAACATCCATAAAATTCAATATAAAAAATATGCACTGTTCAGGCATTCATTCAGAAGACAAAAAGCATTTTCACCACATATAGATAATTAGAATTTTCCTTATTAAGAACTCGAAAAAATATTGCCTCCTTATAATAAAAATCTGCTATTTTATTCATGTTTGATGATGATGAGAAAAATAAATTATAGCTTAATTGGAGATAAAATCATAATAGAGATACTAATTACTACTACTCATATATAACTTCTAAGGTAAATTTCTAATAAGAACAATTATCACAGAGTTAAGGCTAAGATTAGAACTCAACAACCTTGAATTTGGGAGGTGGATGCCTCTTTAGTCTGTGGAGTGCTTGGCCCTTCAAGAGATAGCTTCTGGCGCTTCAATTCCTTCAGTTCACGCCCTTGCTCTTCTTGTTCTCTAAGCAGTTTGCAGAGCATGCTATTTTGATTTTGCTGTTCTTCCTTCAGTTGATCCACAACTTCTTGCAACTTGGTGATAGATGCTTCTAGGCGCTCCCAGTATTCAATTTGAGGGATTTCTGGGAGGAACCCCTGTGCTCTTCTCTTGATGGGTTCGTCCTGCACTTGTTGTCCTTCCATAGACTTTTTGGTGATTGGTAGCTCAACTGGGATGTACTCATCCACTCCCATTTTTATACCAGCATCTTTACATAACAGAGAGACCAAGCTTGGATAAGCCAATCTGGCATCCTTGGAGCTCTTGTTTGCAATCTTGTAAAGCTCACAAGCAATCAGCTGATGAACTTCCACTTTTTTTCAAGCATAATGCAATGAATCATCACTGCTCTTCTAATGGTGACCTCAGAGCGGTTGCTAGTGGGCAATATAGAGTGCCCAATGAAGTCCAGCCAGCCTCTGGCGACTGGTTTGAGATCTCCTCTTTTGAGTTGGTTCGGGGCACCCTTTGTGTTGGTTGTCCATTTAGCTCCAGGGAGGCATATGTCCTCTAGGATCTTGTCCAAGTTCAGGTTTGATCTCATCATTCTCTTATTAAAGGAGTCTGGATCATCTTGCAGTTGAGGCAGCTTGAAGATCTCCCTTATTTTGTCAGAGTGGGTTGATGAACGGATAATTTATACGCTTTTTGGCATTGTTTTTAGTATGTTTTTAGTAGAATCTAGTTACTTTTAGGGATGTTTTCATTAGTTTTTATGTTAAATTCACATTTCTAGACTTTACTATGAGTTTGTGTATTTTTCTGTGATTTCAAGTATTTTCTGGCTGAAATTGAGGGACTTGAGCAAAAATCAGATTCAGAGGTTGAAGAAGGACAGCTGATGCTGTTGGATTCTGACCTCCCTGCACTCAAAGTGGATTTTCTGGAGCTACAGAACTCGAAATGGCGCGCTTCCAATTGCGTTAGAAAGTAGACATCCAGGGCTTTCCAGCAATATATAATAGTCCATACTTTGCCCAAGTTTAGACGACACAAACTGGCGTTCAACTCCAGCTCTCTGCCCAATTCTGGCGTCCAGCGCCAGAAACAAGTTGCAAAGTGGAGTTCAACGCCCAAAATGGCACAAAAGCTGGCGTTCAACTCCAGAAAGATCCTCTGCACGTGTAACATTCATGTTCAGTCCAAGCACACACCAAGTGGGCCCCGGAAGTGGATTTATGCATCAATTACTTACTTCTGTAAACCCTAGTAGCTAGTCTATTATAAATAGAACCTTTTACTATTGTATTAGACATCTTTTGATCATTTTTAGATCTCTAGACCTCCATGGGAGGCTGGCCATTCGGCCATACTTACCCTCTATTCACTTATGTATTTTCAACGGTAGAGTTTCTACACTCCATAGATTAAGGTGTGGAGCTCTGCTGTTCCTCAAAGATTAATGCAAAGTACTACTGTTTTCTATTCAACTCATCTTATTTCGCTTCTAAGATATTCATTCGCACTTCAACCTGAATGTGATGAACGTGACAATCATCATCATTCCCTATGAACGCGTGCCTGACAACCACTTCCGTTCTACATTAGATTGAATGAGTATCTCTTAGATCTCTTAATCAGAATCTTCGTGGTGTAAGCTAGAATGATGGCGGCATTCAAGAGAATCCGAAAAGTATAAACCTTGTATGTGGTATTCCGAGTAGGATTCAATGATTGAATGACTATGACGAGCTTCAAACTCGCGATTGCCGGGCATAGTGACAGACGCAAAAGGATAGTAAATCCTATTCCAGCAAGATCGAGAACCGACAGATGAATAGCCGTTTCCGTGACAGGGTGCGTTGACCATTTTCACTGAGAGGATAAGATGAAACCATTGACAAGGGTGATGCCTCCAGACGATTAGCCGTGTCGTGACAGGGCATTTGGATCATTTTCCCGAGAGAAGACCGAAAGTAGCCATTGACAGTGGTGATGTATCACATAAAGCCAGCCATGGAAAGGAGTAAGACTGATTAGATGAAGATAGCAGGAAAGCAGAGGTTCAGAGGAACGAAAGCATCTCTATTCGCTTATCTGAAACTCTCACCAATAAATTACATAAGTATTTCTATCCCTATTTTATTAATTATTTTCGAAAACTCCATTACTATTTTATATCCGCCTGACTGAGATTTACAAGGTGACCATAGCTTGCTTCATACCAACAATCTCCGTGGGATTCGACCCTTACTCACGTAAGGTATTACTTGGATGACCCAGTGCACTTGCTGGTTAGTTGTGCGAAGTTGTGAACCATGGTATTGGCATCATATTTTTTGTGCCATCACCAGGGAAAGAAAGAGCAATGAATTTCACATAATCAAAGTGTAATCACAATTTCTGCGCACCATGGGTGTGAACAATCTTCCCTCTGACCAGAGTTCTATAGTCATAGAATGTGGTTCCCGCTATTCTCTGCCTGTTCGTCTGCCACAGATTTGCGTAGAATTCCTTAACCATGTTTCTTCCCACCTTTGTTTCAGGATTAGCTAGGACTTCCCAGCACCTGTTTCGAATTTGCTCTTGAATCTCCGGATATTCGTCTTCTTTTAGATCAAATTTAACTTCCAGGATCACTGACCTTAGACCCATTATTTTGTAGTAATGGTCTGAATGTTCTTTGGTTAAGAACTTCCCTTGATTCTAAAGTGGTTTTGGAATATTCTCTTTCTTGCCTCTTGAGTTGGTTTGTTTTCCCTTAGGAGCCATGATCTTAGTGGGTATTGGCTTAGTGATCACGGATAAACACACCAAACTTAGAGGTTTGCATGTCCTCAAGCAAAAGAAAAGAAAGGAGAGGGATATGAGGAGAGCCAAGTCCGAATTGTGGAGGTGGGGGGGAGGCCGAACTAGGATTTAATGGGAAGGGGGTGGGTTTTCGAAAATTTTGAAGAAGATATGATAAAAGATATGATTTGTAAAAGATAAGTATGATAGGAAAAGGATGCACTTTAAAATTTAAAAGATATGAATAATATGGAAGATATTTGAAAAAGATAACTTTGTTTTGAAAAAGATGTTGTGAAGATATGGAAAAGATATTGATGAGTTGAAAAGATTGTAGAAGGAAAAGATATAGATTTCTTTTGAAAAAGGATTTGAAAATAATTTGAAGAGGATTAAAAAAAAGGGTTTATGAATTAAGATACATTTGATATCTTTTGAAAAAGGATTTGAAAAATTAGGATTTGTAACATGTTTGTGCAAAAAATCATGAATTGAAACATAAAAAATAGAAAAAATTTGAATTGAAAACGAAATTGCCTACTCCCCCACAATCCTGGCGTTAAACGCCCAACTGCTGCATGTTTTGGGCGTTTAACGCCCACTTGGTGCTTGGTTTGGGCGTTTAATGCCCAGCTGTTGCTTCCAGCTGGCGTTAAACGCCAGAAACTCCTTTGTCACTGGGCGTTTTTCTGAACGCCCAGGATGCTGTAAATCTGGCGTTAAACGCCCAGAAGTTGCTTCTTTCTGGCGTTTAAAGCCCAGTAGATGCTCCTTTTGGGCATTTAACGCCCAATTATGCCTCTTACTGTCGTTTTTTTGCCAGTGAGCTCTTTTTTCCTGTTTTGTGCTCTGAATCCTTCTGTAGCCCTGTGAACTTATGCAATTGATTCTTTACCTTGTTAATATTGACCTTATATGCTTTAAAAATAAATAAAATGAAGAATAGAAAAAAATAAAATAACAGAAAGAGTTTTGCTAATGACTAGGTTGCCTCCCAGCAAGCGCTTCTTTATTGTCTTTAGCTGGACCTTGCTGAGCTTTTTAATCTAGCCTTAGCTTTGAGCATTCTTGCTCAACATTTCCTTCAAGATAATGTTTGATTCTCTGTCTATTAACAATGAACTTCTTATTAGAATCAGCGTCTTGAAGCTCCACATAGCCATATGGTGACACACTTGTAATCACATATGGTCCCCTCCACCGGGATTTCAGTTTTCCAGGGAATAGCCTGAGCCTAGAGTTAAACAGCAGAACCTTCTGTCCTGGTTCAAAGACTCTAGATGACAGCTTTCTGTCATGCCACCTTTTTGCTTTCTCTTTGTAAAGCTTGGCATTTTCGAAAGCAGTGAGTCTGAATTCCTCTAGCTCATTCAGCTGGAGCAATCTTTTTTCTACAGTTAATTTGGCATCAAAGTTTAGGAATCTGGTTGCCCAGTAGGCTTTGTATTTCAGTTCTACGGGCAGATGACAGGCCTTACCATACACAAGCTGGTATGGAGAGGTCCCTATAGGAGTCTTGAATGCTGTTCTGTAGGCCCACAGAGCATCATCTAAGCTTCTTACCCAATCCTTTCTACGGGTACTTACAGTCCGTTCCAGGATTCTTTTCAGTTCTCTATTAGAGACTTCAGCTTGCCCATTTGTCTGTGGATGATATGGAGTTGCCACTTTGTGGCTAATTCCATACCGAACCATGGCAGAGTAAAGCTGTTTGTTGCAGAAGTGGGTGCCCCCATCACTGATTAGCACTCTAGGGACACCAAATCTGCTGAAGATATGTTTTGGAGGAACTTCAGCACTGTCTTAGTATCATTAGTGGGTGTGGCAACGGCTTCTACCCATTTGGATACATAGTCAACTACCACCAGAATATAAGTGTTTGAGTATGATGGTGGGAAAGGCCCTATGAAGTCAATACCCCATACATCAAACAACTCAATCTCCAAGATCCCTTGTTGAGGCATGGCATAACTATGAGGCAGATTACCAGCTCTCTGGAAACTGTCACAATTACGTACAAACTCTCGGGAATCTTTATAAAGGGTAGGCCAGTAGAAACCACATTGGAGGACCTTGGTGGCTGTTCGCTCACCTCCGAAATGACCTCCATATTGTGACCCATGGCAATGCCATAAGATCTTCTGTGCTTCTTCTCTGGGCACACACCTACGGATTATTCCGTCTGCACATCTCTTAAAGAGATAGGGTTCATCCCACAAGTAGTACTTTGCATCAATAATTAATTTTTTCTTTTGTTGCCTGCTGTACTCCTTGGGTATGAACCTTGCAGCTTTATAATTTGCTATGTCTGCAAACCATGGTGTTTTCTGAATGGCGAACAAGTGCTCATCCGAAAAGGTTTCAGAGATCTCAATAGAGGGGAAGAACGCCCCTTCTACTGGTTCTATTCGGGACAGGTGATCAGCTACTTGGTTTTCTGTCCCTTTTCTGTCTCTTATTTCTATATCAAACTCTTGCAGAAGCAATACCCATCTTATGAGCCTGGGTTTTGAATCCTGCTTTGTAAGTAGATATTTAAGAGCAGCATTGTCAGTGTACACAATCACTTTTGATCCTACTAAGTATGATCTAAACTTGTCAATGGCATAAACCACTGCAAGCAATTCTTTTTCTGTGGTTGTGTAATTTTTTTTAGGCGTTATTTAAAACACGGCTAGCATAATAAATGACATGCAGGAGCTTTTCATGCCTCTGCCTCAATACTGCACCAATGGCATGATCACTGGCATCACACATCAATTCGAATGGTAATGTCCAGTCTGGTGCAGAAATAACTGGTGATGTGACCAGCTTAGCTTTCAAAGTTTCAAACGCCTGCAGACACTCTGTGTCAAACACAAATGGCATGTCAGCAGCTAGCAGATTGCTCAGAGGTTTTGTGATTTTTGAAAAATCCTTTATAAACCTCCTATAGAATCCTGCATGCCCCAGAAAGCTTCTGATTGCCTTAACATTGGCAGGTGGTGGTAATTTTTCAATTACTTTCACTTTAGCTTGATCCACCTCTATTCCCTTGTTTGAAATTTTATGTCCAAGGACAATCCCTTCAGTCACCATAAAGTGACATTTTTCCCAGTTTAAAACCAGGTTAGTCTCTTGGCATCTTTTCAGAATTAGTGTCAGGTGATCAAGACAGGAGCTGAATGAGTCTCCATATACTGAGAAGTCATCCATGAAGACTTCCAGAAATTTTTTCACCATATCAGAGAAAATAGAGAGCATGCATCTCTGAAAGGTTGCAGGTGCATTACATAGCCCAAATGGCATTCTTCTGTAGGCAAATACTCCAGATGGACATGTAAATGCAGTTTTCTCTTGATTCTGGGGATCTACTGCAATTTGGTTGTAACCTGAATAGCCATCCAAAAAGCAGTAAAAATATGACTTGCTAGTCTCTCTAGCATCTGGTCTATGAATGGTAAAGGAAAATGATCCTTTCTGGTAGCTGTATTGAGCCTTCTGTAGTCAATACACATGCGCCACCCTGTAACTGTTCTTGTAGGAACCAGTTCATTTTTTTCATTATGAACCACTGTCATGCCTCCCTTTTTGGGGACAACTTGAACAGGGCTCACCCAGGGGCTATCAAAAATAGGATAAATAATCCCAGCCTCCAGTAACTTAATGACCTCTTTCTGCACCACTTCCTTCATGGCTGAATTTAACCGCCTCTGTGGTTAAACCACTGGCTTAGCATCATCCTCCAATAGGATCTTGTGCATGCATCTAGCTGGGCTTATGCCCTTAAGGTCACTTATGGACCACCCAAGAGCTGTCTTGTGTGTCCTTAGCACTTGAAGTAGTGGTTCCTCTTCCTGTGAATTCAAAGCAGAGCTTATTATCACTAGAAAAGTGTCACCTTCTCCCAAAAATGCATATTTCAGGGATGGTGGTAATGGTTTGAGCTCGGGTTTAGGAGGTTTTTCCTCTTCCTGAGAAATTTCCAGAGGCTCTTTCACTTCCTCTGAATCCTCCAGATCAGGCTGAACATCTTTAAAGATGTCTTCCAGCTCTGATTTGAGACTCGCAGCCATGTTGATCTCCTCTACTAAAGAGTCAATAAGATCAACTTTCATGCAGTCTTTTGGTGTGTCTGGATGCTGCATGGCTTTGACAACATTCAACTTAAACTCATACTCATTGACTCTCAGGGTTACTTCCCCCTTTTGGACATCAATGAGAGTTCGTCCAGTTGCTAGGAAAGGTCTTCCTAGAATGAGAGTAGCACTCTTGTGCTCCTCCATTTCCAGCACTACAAAGTCAGTAAGGAAGGCGAATGGCCCAACCCTGACAATCATGTCTTCAATCACGCCTGATGGGTATTTAATGGAGCCATCAGCAAGTTAGAGACATATCCGGGTTGGTTTGACTTCTTCAGTTAAACCAAGCTTTCTGATAGTAGATGCAGGTATTAGATTGATACTTGCTCCAAGATCACATAGAGTTGTCTTGGTGTAATTACCCACTAATGTGCATGGTATCATGAAGTTCCTGGGATCTTTAAGCTTTTCTGGGAGGCTTTTCAGAATGACTGCACTGCATTCTTCAGTGAGGAGAACTCTTTTAGTTTCTCTCTAATCCTTCTTATGACTCAAGATCTCTTTCATGAACTTGGCATAAGAAGGTATTTACTCAAGTGCCTCTGCAAACGGAATCTTTATTTCAAGAGTCCTGAGATAGTCTGCAAAGTGAGCAAATTGCTTATCCTGCTCCTCTTGGCGGAGTTTTTGAGGATAAGGCATCTTGGCATTGTAGTCCCCAACCTTGGTTGCTGCAGGTTTATTTCCTACAGAGGTGGTTGGGAAAGCCTTTTTAGAGGGGTTGTTATCAGCACTTGTGTGTGTCTGATCCCTCGCTGGCGTTTGAATGCCAGGGGTGGAAGCTGGATTGGCGTTGGACGCCAACTCCTTACCTGTTCCTGGCATTTGAACGCCAGAACTGAGCTTCCTTTGGGCGTTTAACGCCAACTCCTTGCTTGTTTGTGGCGTTTGAACGCCAGAACTGAGCATGGGTTGGGCGTTTAACGCCAGCTCTCCATCCTTTTCTGGCGTTTGAGCGCCAGAATCATTCCTCTCTGGGCTCTTACTATCCTCAGAGGGATTCTGGATGATATTCTGCTCATCCTCTGTCAGTTGTTCTTTCCTTGGCTTTCTACTGTTCTGAAGCGAAGTATTTAATATTTTCCCACTTCTTAATTGAACTGCCTGGCACTCTTCTGTTATCTGCCTTAATAACTGTTGTTTTGTCTGATTCAATTGTGCCTCCATATTTTTATTAGCATTTTTAGTGTCTTGTAGCATCTCCTTGAATTCTGCTAGCTGTTTTATTAGAAAGCACAATTGTTCATTGAGTTCAGCAACTTGTTCTGGAGGACCAAGTTCAGTAGACACTGCTTTGGCTTCTTCTTTTATAGAGGACTCATTGCTTATGTACAGATACTGATTTTTGGCAACTATATTAATAAGCTCTTGAGCCTCTTCAATAGTTTTTCTCATGTGTATAGATCCACCAGCTGAGTGATCTAGGGACATCTGAGCTCCTTCTGTAAGCCCATAGTAGAAGATGTCTAACTGCACCCACTCTGAAAATATTTCAGAGGGGCATTTCCTTAGCATCCCTCTGTACCTCTCCCAGGCATTATAAAGGGATTCATCATCCTCTTGTTTAAAGCCTTGGATGTCCAGCCTTAGCTGTGTCATCCTTTTTGGAGGGAAATATTGATTCAGGAATTTGTCTGATAACTGTTTCCATGTCCTTATGCTTGCTGTGGGTTGGTTGTTTAACCACCTTTTAGCTTGATCTTTTACAGCAAACGGAAACAGTAACAGTCTGTATACATCCTAATCTACCTCCTTGTCACGTACTGTGTCAGCAATTTGCAAGAATTGTGCCAGAAACTCAGTAGGTTCTTCCTGTGGAAGACCGGAATACTGACAGTTTTGCTGCACCATGACAATGAGCTAAGGATTTAGCTCAAAACTGCCTGCTTTGATGGAGGGTATACATATACTACTCCCATATGCAGCAGTAGTTGGGTTAGCATATGACCCCAGAGTCCTTCTGGACTATTCATTTCCACTTAAATCCATGACGGAGAAAGGGAGATGATGTGAATTGCAAGTAAAATATATATTTTTTATTTAATTAAAAATAACCAAAAAAATGAAATAAAATAAAGTAAAATAATTAGAAAATAAAATATAGATTTCGAAAATTAAAAGAAAAATAAAATAAAAAGAAATTTGAATGTTGAATTGACTAATTAATTGAAAATATTTGAAAATTTTTTAATATGATTTTTTAATTAATTTGAAGAAAGAACACCAAACTTAAAATTTTTAGAAAACCAAAATAAAATTTTTGAAAACTAAAGAAAAGTTAACAGGAGAACACCAAACTTAAAGTTTGGCACAAGATTTATTCAAAGAAAAATTATTTTTGAAAAAGTTTTAAAAAGAAGACAGCCAATTACCAAGAACATAAGCACAACGCTCTAGCCAATTGAGCTATAAATTTAACGTGTTTTAATAAGGTATTTAATAAATAAAAATTTTTGAAAACTGATATTTTGACAAAGCACAAGAAAAACAAGAAAAGACACAGAATAAGAAAAACTAAAGATCAAACAAGAAAAATAAACAAGAACAACTTGAACATTAAGAAAGAATAATGAACACAAATTCAAAAATTTTAAAAAAATAAAAACATGCAACTGACACCAAACTTGAAATATGAAACTAAACTCAAACAGAAAAACTCAATTATTAATTTAAAAAATTTTTGAAAAATTTAAAAAGAAAAAAAAGATTTAAAAAAGAAATTTCAACCAAAAACAATAATAGAAGACTCTAAACCAAAAAGAAAAATTTTTTCTAATCTAACAACAAAATAAACCGTCAGTTGTCCAAACTCGAACAATCCCCAGCAATGGCGCCAAAAACTTGGTGCACGAAATTGTGATTCACACTTTTCACAACTCCGCACAACTAACCAGCAAGTGCACTGGGTCGTCCAAGTAATACCTTACGTGAGTAAGGGTCGATCCCATGGAGATTGTTGGCTTGAAGCAATCTATGGAGAATATGTTGGAGTTTTGGAGATGCTTTGTCTTCTGAATCTCTGCTTTTCCCCTCTCTTCTTCTTCACGCACGCAAGGTTCCTCCTATGGCAAGCTGTGTGTTGGTGGATCACCGTTGTCAATGGCTACCATCCGTCCTCTCAGTGAAAATGGTCCAGGTGCGCTGTCACCGCACGGCTAATCATCTGTTGGTTCTCACTCATGCTGGAATAGGATCCATTGATCCTTTTGAGTCTGTCACTACGCCCAACCCTTGTGAGTTTGAAGCTCGTCACAGTCATTCAATCCCTGAATCCTATTCGGAATACCACAGACAAGGTTTAGACTTTCCGGATTCTCAAGAATGCTGCCAATGGATTCTAGCTTATACCACGAAGATTCTGATTAAGGAATTCAAGAGATACTCATTCAATCGAAGGTAGAACGGGAGTGGTTGTCAGGCACGCGTTCATAGATTGAGAATGGTGATGAGTGTCATGGATCATCACATTCATCATATTGAAGTGCGAATGAACATCTTAGATAGAAACAAGCGTGTTTGAATAGAAAACAAAAATGATTGCATTAATTCATCGAGACACAGCAGAGCTCCTCACCCCCAACAATGGAGTTTAGAGACTCATGCTGTCAAAGAGTACAAAGTTCAGATCTAAAAATGTCATGAGATACAAAATAAATCTCTAAAAGTTGTTTAAATAATAAACTAGTAACCTAGGTTTATAGAAAGTGAATAAGCTATGATAGATAGTGCAGAAATCCACTTTTGGGGCCCACTTGGTGTGTGCTTGGGCTGGGACTTGAGCTTTACATGTGCCTAGGCTGTTTCTGGAGTTAAACACCAAGTTGTAACCTGTTTTGGGCGTTTAACTCCAACTTGTAACCTGTTTCTGGCGTTTAACGCCAGAATACAACATGGAACTGGCGTTGAACACCAGTTTACGTCATTTATCCTTGAGCAAAGTATGAAGTATTATATATTGCTAGAAAGCCCTGGATGTCTACTTTCCAACGCAATTGAGAGCACATCATTTGGACTCTTGTAGCTCCAGAAAATCTATTTCGAGTGCAGGGAGGTCAGAATCCAACAACATCTGCAGTTCTTTTTCAGCCTGAATCAGATTTTTGCTCAGCTCCCTCAATTTCAGCCAGAAAATATCTGAAATCACAAAAAAATACACAAACTCATAGTAAAGTCCAGAAATATGAATTTTTCCTAGAAATTAATAAAAATATACTAAAAACTAACTAAAACATACTAAAAACTACATGAAATTACCCTCAAAAAGCGTATAAAATATCCGCTCATCAGTCCTACTATGATAAGGAATTCACGTTTAACTCCTATTTATATACGCTCGCATCATACTAAATCGAATTATTTAAATTCGATTTATAAATATTGCTTAATGCATACTAATTCTGGCATAATAGATTTGATTTACCACTAGCCATCATTGAGCATAAATAAAATTTGTTGCATTCGATTTACTAAGGAACTGTAAATCGAATTGACTTAATTTGATTTAATAGTGCACTATGTAATTTGAATCATATTGATTCGATTTAGTATTATGAGGTATAATTCGAATTCGTTGAATTCGATTTATACTTAAATCTGGTTCACCATGTAATCCGAACACATTTGTTTCGATTTAATACTATAATGTGTAATTTGATTCTTGAATTCAATCTATATAAAAGCATGATTGAAGACATCCACATAATGTTATTTATTTTGGGAGATTTATGTAATATTGGCAATGATTTGGTTTGTGTGTGTTTTATCCTGATGGTAATCAGTGGCTAAGAGAAGGGGGGTTGAATCTTAGCCTCTTTTCACTGTGTTACTTTCTGTCTTTTGAAATGACTTCAGGAGATTTTTCTTTATTTTGTCTCGTAACTAGTCAAGAGACAGTTTCTTTTTTATCTCGTAACCAGTCAGGAGATATTTTTTAATTTTATCTCCGATGCAACAGAATCAGAAATAGAGTAGAAGAGAGAGAGAGAGAGAATCACACCAAGAAGTATCCTGGTTCAGCTGCTAAGTGCAATGCAGCCTACATCCAGTCTCCATCACAACTATGATGGAATTTCTCTATAATCATACAGATTACATACATCAATTCTCCCTAGGAACTACCCTTCCTATCCGGGACAAGTCCAGAATCTATCTCCAATCCTGAACTTGACTTGGTCACCTACCAAGCTTTCAACTGCTAAGTGCTAACACAACTTGCAAGGAGATTCCCATAGAATCATGATACACAACACAGATGTACAAAGGACCTCTAGGACATCCATGGCTTTTTCTTTAATTTTGTACCCCCTGCCTCTTTCCGCTCATTGGTTTTTTCTTACAAATCTCACACTGTTTGCCTTTCTCACCATGAGACTCAAGACAGACAGAACAAAAGAAAATACAAAATGAAACATATTGAAGGAGAAGAACTTCTGTTAGCTTGGGTAGCTATGAGAACTCTGTGCTTTCTCTCCTTGTCTCAAGCCTTGGTTGTTCACCCTTATTATAGAAGGGGAAGCCTCCAAGGTTGAAACAGTTCAATCGAGCCAACTTCTTCTTCTTCAACACCAAAACCGATTTGGACAGAGAGAAGAGAGAGGGAACCGAAAAGCAAAACCAACATGCAATTACCTCTCTCTCATCGCTTTTCTTCAAGCTTCATCAATCTGAGCCTTCCATCTTGACTTGGTCCCCAAGAAGGATTTCTGACCCTTGATGAACACTTGATCCTTGATAGCTCCTCCTGCTCCACTTTTGCTTCCTCCTCCATGTAGCTACAGTAGCTACCTTCTGTGATGGATGAACAAAAAGTAGTGACGAGCCATACCACAGGGATCTTCTTCTCTGATCAAAATGGATTGCTACCATTTCTAGGTATGGAGATCTTGAGGCTTCTTCACCACATCTTACCTTTAGTGGTAAAAATCTCAGCCACGCCATAGCTTGGATCTTATTTTTGCTAAGGCCATCGTCACCTTAGCCTCTTGCTTGTTCATAGCTTTTGTTCTTCTTCCTCTGATAGCTTGCATCTTCAAGCTTTCTTCACTGTTAGTGAAGTGAATGAAACTGGAGAGAGAAGAGAGAGAAGAGTGAAAAGCTTTCAATACACTTGATGAATGAAATTAAAAGAAATTAATTTTCCACTCCCCATGCTTAGTAACGTGTGAGAGTAATCAAGGCCATCAAATCAATTTTGAGTTTTCTCTCTCTTATTACCAATGCAATTAAATTCATTCACTTTGAAATCCATTCCAAAGTGGGAGTGGGCATCCATGGAATGCATGCAACATCTTCTTTCTCTTTTCTTTTAATTTCGGATCATGAAGATGTTGGGTCAAGAGGAAATTATTTTGGGCTTCTCAAATGTTCCTTGGCCCAATTATCTTGCTAACAAAATAAATATTACAGCCACATATCATATATCTTATTGCACAAGGCTGGATATTATTATTATCACATTGGGCTTGATTTTCTTGTTGCCCAATACCAAATCTGCATACCTCAACAAAATTGTTAGAAGATCAATTTATAATTAGGTTAATGATAACCAAAAATTAAATTAATAATTTTGTAATATTTGATCATCACCATAATCTCAAGTTTTTCAAACTCAACAATCTTCTCCTTGATGACAAACATTATTAAAGCTTGAATTGAAACAGGGTAAGGATTAAGAGTACTCCTTTGAAGATTTTGGATCCTCCCCCTTTCAATTTGTCACATAGCTCCCCCTTGATATGTGCTATTTTATTAGTGGGAGTATTACCTGTAGCAGTCTTAAAATCAAGCTTAATATAGTTCTAAAAAATATAATGTATTCAACATATAGAACTTAAAAATGTTGAACAGCTTGATTTTTGAGCAGATGAGTAAGGTAAACAAAACCTGATTTGTTATCTTCTAAATAATTTTTCTACTCAACATAACAAATCATGCTAGAGTACTTTCAGAGTACATAACAGCAAATAAACCAGATCCAATCATTCTTAAATCAACATGTTCACAAATATTTCCTGCCAAGTAACATTTCTTGCCAAACAAAACAACAATTCAAGCTCAATGAAGCATTTTCTGAGATTTAATATTAACAACAAAGCTTCATAAAAATTGGCAATGAAAATCAGATCTGAAAGAATTAGAGCACAAGTAAATTTAGAGCATGATAAAGCATAAATTAGAGCATAAGCCAGAAATCAGAGTATAAGCCATAGAGATAAAAAATTTGAGCACAAGCACAAGGGTAATCATTAATCATTCAGATTTCAGCCCCTGTTTTCAGTTAAACCAGAGAGTCAACCCTGTTTCTTTTCCATAAAGTCAGCCCTGTTTCTTTTCTCCTTTTAATTCCTCCCCCTTTTATCATCAATGGAGGTCCTGCAACATAAATGAAAATAACATGCTAAAATACAAAGTATTTGTTTAAACCATAACAAAAAGGTCCAGAGTATCCAAGTCTAGTCAATCTAACAACATAAAAACAGTATACAAAAAATAGAAAATCAGAAATTGTTCAGAACACGAGCAGAAGTGAGCCTAAGCATCAGACATATTCACATCAGAATCATAAAAGTCATTGTCTTTATTAGAGGGAACCAGATCCTTTTCAAAGCTTTGGAGAAGCAGATTGATCCTTTCATGACACTTGTTCCAAGCCTTTTCAGTTTGGTAAGCTTGCTTCCGAGCTTCTTTATAGGAACATGCCATCAGTTTGGACATATGTGAGAGCTCAGTAACAACGTCCTTGAGTGACTTAGGAAGCTTAGATGGCTCAGATGGTCCACTTTCCTAATCACTATCAACTGACATGGCTGGCATTGAGCTTTTGCCTTTGTTACCTTTTCCCGATCCAGAAACTCCTCCTTCTTTGATGGTAGACACCCTGTTTTCTACAGGCTCATTCAACAAATCAACATAAAAATGTTCAAATATACATGTGAAAAAAATACCATAAGGCTGATTTGCCTTTTTATCACTATGTATGCAGTTCCACATATGACGAACCATTAAATATGCAAATGAAATAGATGAAGAAGAGAGAATAGCAAATAGAACCAGGGTATCATACACAGTAACTCTCTGAAAAGAACCGCTTTGTGGCATAAGAATGTGATTTACAATGCGGTGAAGGAGGGCTCTTACTGAACCAAGTGCATTATGAGTCAGAACAGTACCATCCAAGGCAGAGAAATTTTCGCAAACCTGAGTAAGGGCTATCTGATAAGAGATGCCAACCTGAGAGTCCCACTTTCCTGACATGTAAGTAGTGGCCCCTTCATCAGTGTACCCTAAGGCAGCGCTGATGGTCTCTCTGTTCAGAGTTAAATGAACCTTCTTGACATAAGAATGAATTGCTCCGTCATCGTACATCATATTTGCATAGAACTCGCAAACAAGATTTGGATAGACTGACTTCTGAATCTGGAACAAAGGAGTCCACTTGAGATTATCAAAAAGAGTAACAAATTAATGCCTTTTGCACTCAGGGTTTCCAAATTGACAATGTGAGAAGCACACAGATATCGGTTGATCAGAACTTGACCATGAAACTCGTAGGTCGTGCAGGAGTTGAATCGTGCTGGATCAAAGTGAGAGTGACTTTTGTTGAACTTATTCTTGAAGTCCAAAGAATCCAGGTTTGGAGGTTCTCTTGTGTTGCACAGAACATAACCTTTTGACCTTTGAGAGCTTCGGCCAGATGGATGAGGAGTTAATTTTTGTGAAGGTGAGGGAGGTGGAGAGGACTATGACTCATCTTCTTCTTCTATCACAAGCTCTTTTTCCTTTCCAATCTTCTTACGAGAAGAGGTTTTCTGAGCAATGACTTTCCTCCTCATGGCTTCGGTTGATTGAGAAGAAGGGGATGAAGATGAAGCAAAATGTATGTGAATATGGGTGTGTGTTTGGGGAGTAGTAGAGGAAGGAGGAATTTTGGAAGTAGGGATTCAGTTACTTCTTCTGGATGCCAACTTCTTTTCATGATAGAAAAATAGAGAGAAGGGTGAGAAGATGAAGGGATGGCCGAATGGATTGGTGAATGGAGAGAAGTTATAACTGCATTTAATGTTGAGTGAAAGGAGGGATAATGGAATAATGGGCAATAAATGTCACGGTTATTATCAAGGAAATCTTTTAAAATATAAAAAGTAACTGAAGATCTTTTCCTTGAAACAAGGGAGGGAGTAAGGAAAAAGATTTTGATTTGACATTAACTCCCCCTATAAAGATATGATGTGATAACCTCCATAACTTATTAATAAAAAATAATGAAGAGTTCAAACGGGCCAGAATCAAGGAGTGGATCAGCAGAGTTTGGTGAGCCTTGAGTTTAGCAACGCTTGTGATCAGTCTCCCCCTGATTCCTTGCTTGTTCACTACCTTCCCAAATTTGTCTACTTCCAACCTACGAGACAAAAATAAACAGAATCAATAAAATCACAATTTATCAACAAAACTTAGATCCAGCATACCCAAACTGTTACTCAATGAACAGAACCTTTCTTCACTCAGAGATTTAGTGAATATATCAGCGAGTTGTTCTTCAGATTTTACAAATTGAATATCAATAGTACCTTTTGCACATGTTCTCTAATAAAATGATATCTAACCTCAATGTGCTTAGTTCTAGAGTGCAGAACAGAATTTTTAGAAATATTTATTGTACTCATATTATCACAGAACAAAGGTATACTATTGATTCTCAATTTATAATCCTCTAACTGAGTTTTTAACCAAATTAATTGAGAACAACAAGCAAAGGCAGATATATATTCGGCTTCAGCCATGGATAGAGCAACAGTGGATTGTTTCTTGCTTGACCACATGTTTAGTGAGCTTCCAAGGAAGCAACACATTCTGGATGTGCTCCTTCTATCCACCCAATCTCCCGCATAATCTGCATCACAAAACCCTACTGCACAGAAATCATTAGATCTAGGATACCATAAACCATAATCATATGTTCCCTTAATGTATCTAATGATTCTTTTGACAGCTGAAAGATGGGATTCTTTTGGGTGAGATTGAAACCTTGAGCATACACCCATACTTTAAACAATATCCGGTCTAGATGATGTAAGATACATGAGTGAGCCTATCATTCCTTTATACCGTGTTTCATCCACATCTTTGCCATTTTCATCCTTTTCAAGTTTAGTATTCGGATGCATAGGAGTCCCCATTGGTTTTGAATTTTCAAGGCCAAATCTCTTGATTAATTCTTTAGCATATTTTTCTTGGTGAATAGAAATACCACTAGGAGTTTGTTTAATTTGGAGACAAAGAAAGAATGCTAGTTCTCTCATTAAGCTCATTTCAAACTCACTAGTCATAAATTCTCCAAACTCTTCACACAAGGTTTCATTGGCCAAACCAAACACAATATCATCCACATAAACTTGAACAAGAAAAATATCATCATTAGACTCTTTGATAAATAAAGTAGCATCGGTGGTATCCCTTTGAAAATAATTTTCTAACAAGAAGGCACTAAGCCTTTCATACTAAGTTCTTGGAGCTTGCTTAAGCCCATAAAGAGCTTTTGAAAGTTTAAAAACATAATTTGGAAATTCTTTATTTCTGAAACCGGGGGGGTTGTGTCACAAATACTTCTCTATCTATAAATCCATTAAGGAAAGCACATTTAACATCCATTTGGAACATTTTAAAACCCTTATGGGCAGCATAGGCAAGAAGCAACCTAATTGCTTCTATTCTTGCTACCGGGACGAAAGACTCATCAAAATCAATACCTTCCTCTTGATCGTAACCTTGGGCCACTAATCTAGCCTTGTTATGAACAACACTGCCATCCTCACCCAATTTATTTTTAAGGATCCACTTAGTACCGGTTACCTTCTTACCATTAGGATTGGGTACAAGTGTCCAAACCTCATTCTTTTCAAATTGAGCAAGCTCCTCTTCCATAGCTTTAACCCATGAGGGGTCTTCAAGCGCTTGCTTTACATTGAGAGGCTCTAATTGGAACAAGAAAGCAATATTGCTTAGCTCAACTTGCTTCTTGCTTGAGGATCTAGTGGTCACGCCTTGGGAAGGATCACCAATGATAAAATTATGGGGGTAACCCTTCATAAACTTTCATTCTCTTGGCCTTTGAGGTAAGGATCTTCCTTAATGAGCTTCAACATTCTGATCTGTTCTGGATTCTCTTACTGGTTCAGGAGACAAAACTGAAATGTCTCCTCCATCCTGATGAGACAGTTTTGGAAGGACAGGTTCTTCACTTGGGACAGTTTTGAGATTTTCTTCACTGACTTCCTTGTTGACAATATCTTCACAACCTGCATCATTTTTTACCACAACACTTGGAATTGAATTAGTATCACAAAAAGAAACGTGTATGAATTTCTCTATGGTTCTATGTTCTTTGAGGTAAATTCTATATGCTTTGCTAGTGGTGGAGTATCCAACAAACATTCTCTCATAGGATTTAGGATCAAATTTTCCAAAATTTTCTTTATTGTTAAGCACAAAACATTTGCATCAAAAAATGTGGAAATACTTAAGATTAGGAGGGGTTCCTTTCCATAGCTCATAAGGAGTTTTCTTTAACCCTTTTCTAATGATAGTCCTATTTAAGATATAACAAGCTGTATTTACAGCTTCAGCCCATAGAAACTTTAGAACCTCATTTTCATAAAGCATAGCCCTAGTCATTTCTTGAAGGCTTCTATTCCTTCTTTCAACTACCCCCATTTTGTTGAGGAGTTCTAGGACATAAAAAATTATGAGCAATTCCAAAATCATCACAGAATTTTTCAAAATCTTGATTTTCAAATTCTTTTCCGTGATCACTTCTTAAGTGGGCAATTTTCAAAATTTTTTTCATTTTGAATTCTTTTACAAAGAGTTAAAAAGGCATGGAAAGTATCATTCTTATGAGCTAGGAAGAGTACCCAACCAAATCTAGAGTAGTCATCCACCACCACCAAACCATAATATTTACGTCCTAAACTTTGAGTTCTAGTTGGACCAAAAAGATCATTATGTAACATTTCCAATAGCCTTTTGGTAGAAATTCCATCTTTTGGTTTAAAAGAGGATTTTACTTGTTTGCTTAGTTGACAAGCATCACAAGTAATATCCTTATCAAATTTAATGTTTGAAATTCCTCTTACCAAATTTTTCTTAACAAGCTTAAAAATTTGGTACATGCTTGCATGATCCAATTTCTTATGCCAAAGCCATTTTTCAGATTCAAGTGATGTAAAGCATGTCACCTTTTGATCTTTTAAATCCTCAAGAGTCAATCTATACACATTATTATATCTTTTGGCTTCAAACAAAATTTCACCAGATTTTTCACAAATAACTAAGCAATCCAATTTTCTAAAAATAACTTCATAACCAAGATCACATAATTGGCTGATGCTTAGTAAATTGTGTTTCAAACCATCAACAAGTAAAACATCATTTATGAAAAAAGATAAACTTTTACCAACTTTTCCAATGGCCACTATTTTTCCTTTTCTATTATCACCGAAAGTGACAAACTCTCCATCATATTCATCAAGCTTAATGAAAAATGTTGCCTTTCCGGTCATATGCCTAGAGCATCCACTATCCATATACCACATATTGTCCTTTCGCTTGGATGCTAGGCAAACCTATAAAATAAGCTCAAGTGACCTTAGGTATCCAAATCTTTTTGGATCCTTTGACGTCAAACCATCTTCTTTGTCCCAAGCCATTATAGTCACAAATAATTTTATAAACTTTGTTTCCAATCATTCTTTCATCAAAGAAACATTGAATAGGAAAATGTCCATTCCGGTAGCATAGTCTACAAAATCTACTAGTTGCTGTTTTCACAAAGCTTGTTGGGTTTTGAGACCTTACATCATTTAAGGATGAAGCCATATTTGTAAAATTAGGTTTTTTAACAAATTTTGCAGTTTTATGAAAATCCAACCCAGCTTTATTATAGAGAGGTTTTTGACTAGCCAATAGTTGATTTAAATTTTTTGAACTTTGAGCAAAAGTGGCTAAGTCCTTTTTGTCGATTTACCTCTTTGAGTAGCTTCTCATTTTCTTCAAAATAATTTAGATATGCAACCACAGAATGCTATTTTTTACAACCTTTTATTTCAGCTTTCAACCGTTTGTTTTCTTCCACAAGATCAACAACGGTTTCAGCCTCTCTCAACTTTTCTTTAAGAAAACCATTTTCAGCTTTAAGAATTTCAATTTGAGACTCAAGATTTTGGTTTTCATTTAAGAAGCATTTAAATTTTTCAGAGAGGTGATCTATCATGAGATGAAGGTCTTCAGTGTCAGGGTGATAAAAAAACTATCTGTTCTACGTGATCTGCCATGAGGCAAGTTTGGGACTTGGTTTCTGATTCTTCATCTTCCTCAGAGTCATTTTCCAAGTTTTTCCAAGAAGTCATGAGTCCCTTCTTCTTCCCCTTTTCGGCTTCTCCTCCTTCTTTAGTTTTGGGCAATCAGATTTGAAGTGCCCAGCCTCTTTGCAGTTGTAGCAGATTACTTTGCTGAAATCCTTCTTCCTTGAGCTGCTTCCTCTGTTTTTTTCCTTTAGCTTCACTATTTTCCTGAATTTCTTAGCAAATAAAACAAAATCATTTTCAGATGAATTATCACTGAATTCATCATCCAGAGGGTTAGTAATAGATTTGAGGGCTATTCCTTTCTTTTTTGAATCTTTTTTCAAATATGTATTTTCAAAAGCAAGTAAATTTCCTCTCAAATCATCATAAGTCATAGAATCAAGGTCACTACTCTCAGAAATTACTATTGCCTTAATTTCCCACTCTTTTGTGAGACTTCTCAAAATTCTCCTCACAAGCACAGATTCAGGATACGTGATCTCCATAGCATCCAAGCCATTAATGATGATGATGTTCAAATAGTTCATCTATCGATTCTTCTTCCTTCATTGAGAACATTTCATATTCTCTATTTAGCATGTCTATTCTGGTCTTTTTTACTAGGGTTCTGCCTTCATGTGTGATTTGAAGTTTGTCCCATATTTTCTTTGTCGTTGTGCATCTTGATACCCGTCAGTATTCCTCAAAGCTGATTGCACAGTTGAGCAAGTTGATAGCTTTGGCATTGAGCTCCACCTTTTTTCTGTCTTCTTCAGTCCAGCTGGCTTCACCCTTGAGAGAGACCACTCCATCAGCTCCTGTGGAGGTTGGGAATTGAGGACCTTCTACGATAATCTTCCATAGTCTGTAATCAACTGACTGGACAAAAATCTTCATTCTTTTCTTCCAGTACGTGTAGTTCTTTCCATTAAAAAATGGAGGTCTGTTGCTTGACTGCCTTTCTGTCAGAATGTAGGCCACCAGGTTTGAGCCACTATTTTCTGCCATCAAGATCTTTTCTCCAAGCTGCAAAGCTTGATCTCTTTGAGACCAAGCTCTGATACCAATTGATGGTAATCAGTGGCTAAGAGAAGGGGGTTGAATCTTAGCCCTTTTTCGCTGTGTGTTACTTTCTGTCCTTTGAAATGACTTCAGGAGATTTTTCTTTGTTTTGTCTCGTAACTAGTCAAGAGACATTTTCTTTTTGTCTCGTAACCAGTCAGGAGATATTTTTTAATTTTGTCTCCGATGCAACAGAATCAGAAATGGAGTAGAAGAGAGAGAGAGAATCACACCAAGAAGTATCCTGGTTCAGCTACTAAGTGCAATGCATCCTACATCCAGTCTCCATCACAACTATGACAGAATTTCTCTATAATCATATAGATTACATACACCAATTCTCCCTAGGAACTACCATTCCTATCCGGGACAAGTCCAGAATCTATCTCCAATCCTGAACTTGACTTGGTCACCTACCAAGCTTTCAACTACTAAGTGCTAACCCAACTTGCAAGGGGATTCCCACAGAATCATGATACACAACACAGATGTACAAAGGACCTCTAGGACATCCATGGCTTTTTCTTTAATTTTGTACCCTCTGCCTCTTTTCGCTCACTGGTTTTTTCTTACAAATCTCACACTGTTTGCCTTTTTCACCATGAGACTCAAGACAGACAAAACTAAAAAAAATACAAAATGAAACACATTGAAGGAGAAGAACTTCTGTTAGCTTGGGTAGCTATGAGAACTCTGTACTTTCTCTCCTTGTCTCAAGCCTTGGCTGTTCACCCTTTTTATAAAAGGGAAAGCCTCCAAGGTTGAAACGGTTCAATTGAGCCAACTTCTTCTTCTTCAACACCAAAATCGATTCAGACAGAGAGAAGAGAGACGGAACCAAAAAGCAAAACCAACATGCAATTACCTCTCTCTCATCGCTTTTCTTCAAGTTTCATCAATCTGAGCCTTCCATCTTGACTTAGTCCCCAAGAAGGATTTCTGACCCTTGATGAATACTTGATCCTTGATAGCTCCTCCTGCTCCACTTTTGCTTCTTCCTCCACGTAGATACATTAGCTACCTTCTGTGATGAATGAAGAAAAAGTAGAGACGAGCTATACCACAGGGATCTTCTTCTCTGACCGAAATAGATTGCTACCATTTCTAGGTATGGAGATCTTGAGGCTTTTTCACCACATCTTACCTTTAGTGGTAAAGATCTCAGTCACGCCATACCTTGGATCTTCTTTTTGCTAAGGCCATCATCACCTTAGCCTGTTGCTTGTTCATAGCTTCTGTTCTTCTTCCTCTGATAGCTTGTATCTTCAAGCTTTCTTCACTATTAGTGAAGTGAATGAAACTAGAGAGAGAAGAGAGAGAAAAGTGAAAAGCTTTCAATACACTTAATGAATGAAATTAAAAGAAATTAATTTCTCACTCCCCATGCTTAGTAACGTGTGAGAGTAATCAAGGCCATCAAATCAATTTTGAGTTTTCTCTCTCCTATTATCAATGCAATTAAATTCATTTAATTCACTTTGAAATCCATTCCAAAGTGGGAGTGGGCATCCATGGAATGCATGTAACATCTCCTTTCTCTTTTCTTTTAGTTTCGGATCATGAAGATGTTGGGTCAAGAGGAAATTATTTTGGGCTTCTCAAATGTTCCTTGGCCCAATTATCTTGCTAACAAAATAAATATTACAGCCACATATCATATAGCTTTTTGCACAAGGCTGGATATTATTATTATCACATTGGCTTGATTTTCTTGTTGCCCAACAACAAATTTGCACACCTCAATAAAATTGTTAAAAGATCAATTTGTAATTAGGTTAATGATAACCAAAAATTAAATTAATAATTTTATAAATAATATTTTTAATAATCTTTGATCATC
>NC_029785.2:111349827-111350444 GCF_000816755.2 Arachis ipaensis | reverse complement strand
TAAAAAATTTTTTTTTGGTAAAATAAGAACTTTTTTATTTAAATAGAAATCCTCTCTCTATGGCATTGTTGGTATAGTATATTTTTATTTTTTAGTTTTGGGTCATGGTGATTGGTGAGTATGGTATTTTGCTTGAAGCTATGACCCAAAAACAAAAAAAAATGGTTGGACAAAACCAGTAGAAAGCTTGTGAAGTATAAGTTTTCTTTTTAAAATGTTGGACCTTGGACTTGACTCACTCCACTTTTCCCCATATTTATCTTCAAGTTCTTTATTAATCTATGGATGGATGGACTATATGTTAGACTCAAGCTTTTTAATATTATGAGTTTACAAGTCCAAAACAGTAATGGGCTAATTATAATTAACCAAGTTATTGACAATGTAATTATTGACGCACAGATTCGTGTTATTAAGTGCACATTACCTTATGTTTGACCAAAACAAAAGAAAAATATATTTATTATGAGTTTAATTTTAACATACCAACAGTGTAAAATATTTTATATAATTGTATAATTACATTCGTTTTTTAGATGATCATATTATTTATATACGCGATCAATATAAAAAATAATTATTTTTATTGATGTTGTATTACGTAATTAGATACATAT
>NC_029785.2:111348865-111349472 GCF_000816755.2 Arachis ipaensis | reverse complement strand
GAAATTACGGTGTACACGGCGCAAAAATCATAAACAAATGTCATCAGTTTTATAACGTTGACAGTTTGCATTGGCAACCTTAGAAAGAAGAAAAGTAAGATGAAAATAGAGAGTCAGATACAGCGCAATCCTTATCCTGATCGTTGAGGGTTTCATCACGCTATTGAAGTCTATCATATTCTGTTTAGAGTTTAGACATCCACCCATGCAACTATATCTATGTTGCACGTGTAATAAATTGAGCGAACTATAGTTTTATTAGTATGGTACCATTATTACAAATCACCTATGCATATATTTGTTGCTTAATAATGTGGGTCAAGGTAACTTTCAGAAATAAAATAAAATTTTAATGCATCAAAAACTTAAAAATTATAGATTCTATTTTTATAACATTAAAATTATCCTTATTTAAGTGTTATCCTATTTAATGTTGTAGTGCATAATAAAATACTCACACATATTTTTCCTTGATGAACTTTGACTAACTTTAAAGTTGCAATAATAAATAATTGTATTTAATATTCCCATGATAAAAAATATTTTCTTTCATTAATCTAACATAATATCACTTAATGTAAATTTATGAATTACAAATTTGAAATAG
>NC_029785.2:111339679-111348624 GCF_000816755.2 Arachis ipaensis | reverse complement strand
TATGATGACCAGGACAATGGTATCGTATTAATTAATTCATATCTCTTCAGGGGCAGTAATACTTGGACGACTGACTGATTAATACGTGTAGAAACGGACAAAGATGATTAGAAATGGACACGTGTCCCCCTTTTATGGGTCCCTCCATGACTGCTTTTGTTCAGAGACTGTCACTACGATCTGAAAGCTACGCGCATTTCTCATACCCTCTTCCTTCTATGCCCTTATAAATAGTGACAAAGCAGAACTGAAAACTCAACTCAGCTTGGAGAGTGAGTGAGTGGAAAACCTAGCATAATCAAGAACAGAAGCATGTTCAAGATCGTTGCCAGCAGAGCGAGGGCTTCAACTCCACATGCCCGCAACGCTATCCTTTCTTACAATGTCTCTCGGTATATTTTCCTTTTCCTTCATTTCCCTTTTGTTTTGTGCGAAATGACTAAGGGTTGGAAATGCATCGGGCTTCTGATTGCAATGTGTCTTTTTTGAATTGGCGAAAAATCATTAATAGTTGGATGCCTTATAAAATTAAAGAGAAAGTGATGAAAGATGGGTATTTTTGTTATATTCATTCAATGATTACAAATGTGTTTATATCAAGGAGAGAATTCTCCTCTGTAAATGATTATAAAAGAGGAGTAGGAATGGCATGTCATGCATTATGTTGGGTCTTTATTTCAGTCTCTGTATTATCTTGTTGGGACAATTCTGGTGTAGTGTTTAACAATACCTAACTTGATCTAGTCACTGCGAGTATTTTAAGTTGAATTAACTATTTAACCGCCGCTAACCTATGAAACCGTTGAATGTTTGCTTGCTTGCTTGTTTGCCCTTCATCTATTTACATACAATGGTTGAACTTGGAAGGCTGGTGTTTAGACATTCTTTTTTTCGCAATTTATTTAAAATACAAGAAAAAGAAAATAGAAAAAAGGAGGGGGGGGGGTTGTTAAGGCTTTAACCAATTCAGCTAGTGATTACCGCTCAGAATAGAGAAGCTATGATCTTCAATTTATTAGTATCAATCTTCTGAATCTGGGAATTCTTATATTCTGGCCCGTTTCGTCTACTAAAGTGACTGGGTTGTCAATGTCCATTAGAACTGAACTTAAGGGTAGTTGGGTCATTGGGTTTGATCATAATCGTTAAAAATAAACAACTTATGAGGCTGCAAGAAAAATGCCACTTTTGTTTATTTCCTCCAAATTTAATGATAAAATATTCTTATTTGCCTTTCGAGCTGTGAACTCATTGTTACCTTATCAAGCAGGTCTGGTCATGCTTTATCATCCGCCACAGTAGAAGCCGAAGAGATATCAGGTTCTAGACCTGCTGAAGTTTTGAACTTGGGTAGGGTCCGCATTTCCTAGTATCTTTATCTTATGAGTTTCAGAATATAGGTGTCAAAAGTCACAACTATCTTCGTATTTGAACAGAAGTTTGTTGGTGGTTAAGTTTACAAGAGACTGAATCGGAAATTTGATTGAACAAACAAGTATTAATACTTTTTACTCAAAAGTCTATCTTAAACATCTTTATCATAATTTTTGTTTCCTCTTTTATCTGTTGAAATCTGAATGGTACCGCCAATGTAAATTTCTGCACAGCATATTTGTTGATACATCAATATTAATCAAGCATACTATGCCATAATTCCATGACCTAAGTACATCTGCACTTTCAGTTCAGGGTAAATGGGTCGGAGCTTCAAAGTGGAACACAATTGTGGACCCGCTAAATGGAGACCCCTTTATTAAAGTTGGTGAAGTTGATGAAACAGGCCTTCAGGTGCATTATTTTCATGAAATCTATGTCAATTTAATATTTTATTAAGATATATGTTTTTTGTTGCACATAGAATAAGCTGCTGCTTGGCGAGAGTACATGATATATCCAGAAGCTATATTGTTTTAATATCTCCTCAGTCACCCTTGCACGTTTAAATATTAAGTGACCGAGGCATTGTCTAACTAGTTGCTCTAGACCTGTTGTTCTATGAATGAGACACACGTTTGAAGCTTCAACCTGAGTCAAGATTCTCATAAATTTGTCAAAGAATTAATAAATAAATAAAAGATAAAAATTTCATTTTGAAAGCTATACATGGATTGTTTGGAATTGAACATTTGGGTTGAGATGCTCTTAACTAAACTTTTCCATTTGTTTGACTTATTAGCCCTTTGTGGAAAGTTTGGCCAGCTGCCCCAAGCATGGTCTGCACAATCCATTTAAGGCTCCGGAGAGGTATGTGCAGATTGTCGTTATCTCATCTCCATTCTCTTTATAGAAACATATAATTATAAAAAATCAATAATTGATGGGAACTCATACTTCAATATGAATTTATGTTGTCTATTATACGGGACAGTTATCCACAGGGCTTTTATGCTGTGCATAATGGACTTCAATCTTCAAACGAAATTTGTTTCAAATATCATCTGAGTGGACTAACTAAAATACATGCAACCCTGTTGTTCTAAAGCATAAGATAAGGAATGAAAACAAATAATATTTCTATAGTGTTTTATAAATATCATTTTCACTTAGAGGATGGGACTCACATGGGCACCTTATTTATAAGTACTTTATGTGAACCTTATCTATATATAAATACTTTATGTAGAGTATGATATAAATTCTTATATTCTTACATTCCTACTTTGGGAGTGCATAAAGTTGTTTATTACTGTTAATATTTTTGCAGATATCTTATGTTTGGAGATATATCTGCTAAGGCAGCTCACATGCTATCACTCCCTAAGGTATTTTGAACTATAGGATTTTTTTTTTTGTTGCTTTTGCAGTACTTTTGTGAGTTATGTTATCATGAATTATAGTCAGAGTCTTACTTTTTTTCCCTCTTATTGGAAACTTTAAATAATTTATGCTGCATTGGCTATCAGGTTTCAGATTTCTTTGCAAGGCTAATACAGAGAGTTTCTCCCAAGAGTTATCATCAGGCCTGTGCAGAAGTTTATGTGACACAAAAGTTTCTAGAGAATTTCTGCGGTGATCAGGTAATCAAAATAAGATATGTTGGTGCCAAATATGTGAAATTCCAAGTAGAAGTATAACAGTTTCTGATAAGAATGATGTAAGAACCTAAACTGGTATTCATTTAATTCTCCCTTTGTTAGTAGATAAATTTCATCATTGAGGCTTGGATTCTCCTTTAGTGGATGCTCCCATACACAACTTTGAGCATTATTTGTATACTTAGTTTCCCTATTCTTAACAGATTCAATCATTCCTTTACTGATTTCCTCTTTTTCCATGCTTCATTTCTACAAAATCTCAACAGGTTCGCTTCCTGGCAAGGTCTTTTGGGGTGCCTGGAAATCATCTTGGGCAGCAAAGTCACGGTTTCCGTTGGCCATATGGTCCGGTAAGAATTTTTTCCTTATTGGATAGTTGTTATACCTTGTTCTGAACTACAAAAATTATTCTGTCTTTCCCTTGTTTTACTGTTGACTGTGCTAGAATTACCAGTTAGTTCTGTGAAAGTGATTGATTCAAATGTACTCTAGGATATGGAAAAAGATGAAAAATAAAAATAATTTTCCTAAAATAATTCCTGGTAATATGATATATGACTTTGCGGCTTTGATTTAGTATTATGAGGGTCGAACATGGTTACATGGTATAACTGTGTAGTATACAAACTCAGCTTGCCTCTGACAAAACCCTGACTTGGATATTCTTCATAAAAAGAGCTCAGTGTTTGCAAGTCAAATGCTTTTTTTGATCAATTAAAAGTTCAATTATGTTTTATACTTAATATTACAATATTCTTTTGTTACAACATCTTATTTATGTTCTTGTATACAAAAGGATAAGATGCTATATCATGTTGAATTTTTGTTTTTAATTTTGTAAATTAATGGTCCATGCAATGTCATGCAGTTTTTCCATGAGTTTCTGTCTTAGTAAGTGAAGAGTTGGCTTGTTTTCCCTCACACCACAAACAGTCACCTTCCATGCTGGCTAAATTTCACAACTCAAGGTTATTATGCTTTTGCAGGTGGCTATTATTACTCCTTTCAATTTTCCATTAGAGATTCCAGTCCTTCAACTGATGGGTGCACTTTATATGGGCAACAAGCCAGTTCTTAAAGTTGATAGCAAGGTGAGGCCATGTGTCTCTCATGCTTTAAAAGACTTTATGGCGTTACATTGGTTGTGTGGGGAGATAATTGCAACGTATTGGTTTTCCGTTTTCCGTTTTCCTCGTGGGGGAAGGGGAACGGTGTATGGAAAGAGATTATGTACATTTCCTATTATGAAATTTGTTATTATTTGGTTGGTTTAACCTAGAAACCTATGTTCTTTGCCTTTCTTATTTTGATTTACTTGTGTTGAATTTTGGAAATATCTGTTTCACTTGCTTTTTAAATCTTTCTGGTGTATGATTCTGAATTATCATCTGACATTTTTGTAGGTAAGCATTGTCATGGAGCAAATGTTGCGTCTGCTTCACACATGTGGTTTACCTGTAGAAGACGTAGACTTCATAAATTGTGACGGGAAGACAATGAACAAGCTGTTGCAGGAGGTTGGTTCTTTTTGCATTAGATGTTGACCTTGATATTAAGAAGAATATAACTCATGAAAGATTGCCAACATTTCAATTGTAACTACATTTTCTTTAGTAATATGATATTGATTCATCAAGTGGTAACATATTTACAGGCAAATCCAAGAATGACCCTTTTCACTGGTAGTTCAAGAGTGGCAGAGAAATTGGCTGTTGATTTGAAGGGCCGGATTAAATTGGAAGATGCTGGATTTGATTGGAAAATACTGGGCCCTGATGTTGACCAGGTTTGTTAATGGTTTTGTTGATTTTTCGGAATGTGCTAAGTTATCTTTCAGTTTTATGACCGTTTTTCTCTCATTTTACTTGGTTGCAGGAAGATTATGTTGCATGGGTCTGTGACCAGGATGCTTATGCATGCAGTGGTCAGAAGTGCTCAGCACAATCATTATTATTTATGCATGAGGTCAGTCATTATATTATTTTGTGCACTTCATTAAGGGTTAAATGTCCCACAAAATTATGCTGAAGTTGTACTTTAATGTATTTTGTAATGTGTTGTATTCACAGTGGCGCATAGCGTTACTAACTCCACAAATTTTTTACTTACTGTGCTTAGAACTGGGCTTCTACTTCCTTGGTATCCAAATTGAAAGGTCTTGCTGAGAGAAGAAAGCTAGAGGACTTGACAATTGGTCCAGTTCTCACTGTAAGTACATGTCTTTCATTTTCTTAAATTTAAAATTAAAATAAGTGTTGGCAGCTTCATACATTTGTGTATTATTCTCCCTAATATATGATTTTTGGAGAGAGAACTACTCTGAAGTGCAGTAAATGAGAATATATGAACGAATTCTAGAGTTAATTGAAATAAGTTATACATAACTATTCTAGTGTTCATATCCATGCTTTTGATTGGATTAAAAAGGAGTTTATCTGGTGGGGGTGGGAGCTAAGGACAATTTGCTGCTTTCAGATTAAACACACATTTCCAAGTTTGTGCCCTAGTTGATATAGGTGTGCATTATTTATTTGTTTGACATGATTGGTAATGGTAGACTGCAGACTGTGGAGTCATATATCCAATAGTATATTAGTCGTTTGATAAATAATTACTCACAGGTTCTTTTTAATTTTCTTACTTTATTTTGCTTCTTTTTTATATTTTTTTTATGTGCAGTTTACAACTGAATCAATGATGGATCACATGAAACAATTACTTGAGATACCAGGTTCAAAGCTGCTCTTTGGGGGCAAGCCTTTAGAGGGTCATTCTATTCCACCTATTTACGGTGCTATTAAGCCCACTGCTATTTATGTTCCCCTTGAGGAAATTGTGAAGGACAAGAATTATGAGCTTGTGACAAAAGAAATTTTTGGACCTTTCCAGGTACGAAAATGAGGGCTATTAACATGAAAATTTTCAAGTGTTTCCCCCTCTTTAAATTATAATATCAATATACACTTTGTATGAGATAAATGAGTTCTATTCCTTTACAAGTGTTTCCCCCTCTTTAAATTATAATATCAATATACACTTTGTATGAGATAAATGAGTTCTGTTCCTTTATCCAGATAATTACTGACTACAAAAGCAGTCAACTACCAACCGTGTTGGATACATTGGAAAAAATGCATGCACATTTAACTGCTGCTGTAGTTTCAAATGATCCTCTCTTTTTACAGGCAAGTTTTTCTGACTCACATTGGAGTTACACATTTACCTTGATGCTTTTATTCTCACAACGAAAATATAGATGTTTAGCTTTGGATTTGAGGTTTATACTGCATGCCAATCTTGGAAATTTACCGTAATTTTGCTATATTTATGTGTTGGATTCTCAATCTGAAGTAGTTAACATTTTCAGGAAGTCATTGGTAGATCAGTGAATGGTACAACTTATGCTGGTCTAAGAGCAAGGACTACTGGAGCTCCACAAAACCATTGGTAAGTGCATGATCTTTTTTGGATCCTTTTTAAGTCTCATTTAATTTTGGGATGGATTATTGAGCCTTCAATTTTGTCAAAAATAAAATGGTGCCACTACAGGTTTGGACCTTCTGGAGATCCTAGGGGTGCTGGAATCGGAACACCAGAAGCTATAAAACTAGTATGGTCTTGCCACAGAGAAGTTATATATGATTATGGTCCAGTACCAAACCGTTGGGAAATTCCTCCATCAACATGAGAAATCCAATTTGTGCGGGAGATGAATAAGTTTAGCCTTGTAGACAATGAGGTAGCATATTAGGATTATATTAGCTTGTATTAGCCGAGGTTGAGAACATGTTACGCTATATCTAGATTTGGGTAATAAATTTCACGATATTACAAGTTTTCTTTAATACAAGTTTTCTTTAATGTTTTTTCCGTTTTCAGTATGCTTTTTCATCATAATAAAGGAAACTAAACTCATCTAGACTAGCATTCTTGATGCTGAACTAAGATAAACACAAGTAATTTACCGTTTGCAATTGTGAATTAATGACTGAATTAGCAAGTTTTAATTTCTTGATTTTAGTGACACGGGTGTTTGTGTGACTACTACTACTACTGCTATTACTACTGTTACTGCTATTGTTTCTACTCCTTTTCCTCTTCTTTCTCCTAATAATAATAATAATAATAATAATAATAATAATTAGTAAAGCTAATCTTAAATAAATTGGTTTAGGCTTTTTCTGGCTGATATTATTAGACCTCTCTAAGGAGATTTTATTTCTAGGAGGGGCACAACTGATAATATTATTTTAGTCCAAAAAATTACACATTTCATACAACGCACTAAGTCAAAAAAGGGGTCATGACTTTTAAAATTAATTTAGAGAAAACTTATTACAGGGTAGATTGGAGGTTCTTAGAACATTCTTTGCGAGGATTGGAGGTTCTTAGAACATTCTTTGCGAGGATTTGGCTTTTCGAAGAGAATTGTTAGACTTATCTTGACTTGTATTTGTTCTTCATCTTTATCGGTTCTTTGGAATGGTAATAGGTTGCATGGTTTTAATCTTCTAAGAGGCCTAAGGCAATGTCATCGTATCTTTTTGTGATTTGTATGGAGAGGTTGGCTTGCTCTATTTCTCATATGGTTTCCATTGGTTCTTGGATTCCAATTGAAGTCTCACGAGGTGGTCCTAAGATTTTCCATCTTATATTTGCCGAGAACTTGTTCCTCTTTCGCAAATCAACAAGTTGAGATGGTAATGAATGTTCTTGACACCTTTTGAAAAGCTTTTAGTCTCAAAGTCAATGTCAACAAGTCTAATGCTCAGTGTTCCAAGCATGTTTCTCAAAGAAGAAAAGATGTTCTTATGCAGGCGTCCAGCATCCGATTCATTCAGGACTTAGGGAGGTATTTGGGGGTTAATCTGGGACATGCTAGAGCGATTAGGAGAACGACGCAGGAGGTCATTGAAAAGATTCAGGAAAAACTTGCAAATTGGAAGAGTCGACTTCTCAATAAAGTAGGAAGACTCTGTTTAGTGAAATCCATAATGTCCTCTATTCCTATTTATCAAATGCAAGTTGATTTGCTGCCTAGTTATTATGCTTGTGAGAAAATTGATGCCATGATAAGACAATTTCTGTAGAAGGGCCAAGCGGATGGAAGAGGGTTGTCTCTCGTGAATTGGCAGATTATTGTTGCGCCTAAAAAGGCTGGAGGTCTTGGAATTAGAGACTTTCACTGTGTTAATATTGCTTTAATTGGTAAACTTGTGTGGCAACTCTTGACTTGTAAAGATAAATTATGAGTCCAAACTCTCTTGGAAAAATATCGGAATAATGCTTCAAATGTTGAACCTATAGTGCAGGAGAATGGCTCTTCTTATTGGAAGAGCATTGTTAAAGTTTATAATATTTTGAAGGATGATTTTCATTGATGTATTGGTAGTCTTGACCAATTTCTATGGCATTATGGGTGGAGTCCGTTTAGAAAGCTGGGGAGAATGTTCCTTATTATGTCCATATTTTAGAATTTGATTTTAAAATCTTGGATGTGTGGAATAATGGTCTTTGAAATTTTGATACATTGAAAACTCCTATTCCTGATCATGTAAAACATGTACTTGCAAGGTTGCACTTTACAATTCAGACTGCGATGAAACACAAGGTGGTATTGGGGGCTTACTGCTACCAAGGTGTATAGCGTTCGAGATAGTTACTCTTGGTTAGCTTAGCAGCGCTTTCAATGGAGAGATTATTTGAATTGGGATTGGGTGTGGAAATCTAATATTTTAGAGAAGACCAATTTCCTTGAATAATGGTCTTTTGATACATTGAAAACTCCTATTCCTGATCATGTAAAACATGTACTTGCAAGGTTGCACTTTACAATTCAGACTGCGATGAAACACAAGGTGGTATTGGGGGCTTACTGCTACCAAGGTGTATAGCGTTCAGCGTTCGAGA
>NC_029785.2:111321588-111330153 GCF_000816755.2 Arachis ipaensis | reverse complement strand
TTCGTCATAAGCGCGGCTTGGCAATTATTTTGTCCCAGACCGAGAAGGCGATATCGGTTGTTCACTGCATTAGAGGTTGTGGCAAAGCTATGGCGGTATGAAATACTCCTGATCCTTCCTTATTAAGAAAGGCTAATTTAGTTTTTTTTCGAAAGGCTATGCGTAAGAACTATTATCTTGTCGTTGCTGGTTTATGGTGGATTTGGCGGGATCGATGCAATGATATTTTTGTTTTGGATGAGGCTTGGGCGGTCAGCAAGGTGGCTTTTCTTCTAAGAAAATAATGTATGAATTTGAAAGCATTATGACGAAAAAAATTATCTTCGTGCTTGAGATGTAAAAGAATATTTGGACCTTCCCTCCGTCAAATTTCTTCAAAGTTGAACAACGGCGCCAGTATTGGTCATGCCAGAACTATAGTAGGGTTTGTTTGTGTTCTTAGAAATTCTAAAGGAAATGGAGTGTTTTCATATGCGAGCATTTTGCTCTTTGGATAGGTATAGTTTTGGCTAGAGATTGTAGCATTAAATAGGTGGTGTGTGAAATTGATTGTTTAGAGATGTATCTTCTCTTTCTTCAAATCCATCAACCTCCTGCTCAAACAGGAGAGAGAGAGAGACCATGTGATGAAAATTCAAGAACTTGTCTTTAGCAATTGGAAAGTTTACTTTGATCTGTGCATCGTGAAGATAATAGTGTTGCTGATTGGACGGCTAAGCGAGAAGCTCGAGGGTCATTTGATTATGCTGAATAGTTGTCTTCGAGGAATGAACTTGATGTAATCATTAGAGCAGAGGCGGATGTTGCTTAACAAGTTAGTTTTCTTTTTCTAACGCTATGTGCCTCCTTTTCTTTATTTTGTTTCTTTGTCGTTATTTCCTTTGTCAAAGTCACAAAAAAATTTCTAAGTGACTGATTGGCATTTTTTTGTTTTTGATATTGGAATGGTAAATGTGTTTTTTTGAAATGTGGATGGTTAGAGTGTTATTCTCAAAGGTGAAATCGTTTAATTAGAGAAGTAAAAATCGGACCGTTCAATTTGTATATGTACAAAAATCAGACCGTTCCATTTGTATTGTGAGAGGTACACAAATTGACCGATTTGTGTTAAAAAAAATTAAAAAAATTTGTGGTACAGAAATCGGACGGTCTGATTTATATATCTTACACAATTTTAAAAAACACAAAAAATTATCATGTTAAAAGTATATCACTTATACCACTTTTATATCTAAATTTTTTAGCCACTGATTGGCTATTCCACACAAAATAATTTCTACTATTTTTTTACTCAGAAATGCTTTTATTATTAAAAGAAATTAAATAATATTTCTTTATTTCGACTAATTTTAGAAATTAATTTCTGTAATCACCTGAGTTAGCAATATGGTTAATAAAGGTTGGGACCAACAAAAAATAATCACCAACTTTTTATGGGATCCATTATAAAAAAATTTGTCATTTAAGATTACTGCAAAATATCCTAAAACATTAACATGTGTTATCTACATGTGTAGACAGTAGTACTCACCTTATACTTGGAAAATGTTCAGATGTGACAATGTATTTTTGCAGAACTGCACTGTTCCCATTGTTGTGTCGGTACAGATATAATGCAAATTATTAAAAGGGTGGGGATTGATGGGACATTTTCTTCTGTAGAAACCCCGTGAATAGTGGCTTGGGTGGGATAGCAACTGGTGCAGAAGTTATGCTGTATATGTTCGCAGTAGTTGTCGGTTTTGTCCAATTTTGGTGAAGGCTACGTATATGGAGTCACAATTTGCTGCGGCCTGCGGAGCTGTAATTGTACTTGAGTCGAGTCGAAATGGTTGCGGGCCACATGTAAATAGGTGCGGCCTGTTTAAGGTTGAGCATGTAGGATTGGGCTTTGATTCAGTGGGTATAACTTGTGGACCAAAGAGGATCCAATGAGTTGGGTTTTATTGGTGGAGTTTGGTTGAATTTTGTTATTCTTTTGTAAGTGGAGTTTTTAGTATGTGTTGGTTTGGAAGGAAGCTCGAAGGAAGGAATCCAGGAAAAAAAAGTAAGTAAAAATGGAAGTGTGAAAATGGTTTAACATTTGCAGGTTTAAAATAGGTGAATAAATTTAATGATTATAATTTGATAGTACGGAAGATAATTTTTGTTTAAATTATGTAAGTAAGTAATTAAAATATTTAAATAAAAAAATAATTTGAAAAATGTATGAGAAAAATCTTTTCATTGTGAATATTCCTCCCTGCGTAATCATTGCCGGAAAGGATCGAGGGACCACATTAGTGCCCAAACTTGAATCGGGAGGACCAGTAGGTAATTTTAAATTTTAGAGACTAAAATGGAGATTTAGTCGATTCGGTGTCTTGTTTTGTCAATAATGTAGTCCAATTATGTATTGTGTCAGTGACTTAGTTGTGTGAGGACTAAACTAGTAGTTAACTCTATTTTGAACAATTGACCAAATATATGTACACAGAACAATAATGTTAAAAAATTTAAAAATGTCGTTTTTAGTAATTTAAATTTAATTATGTATTGGGAAAAAATAGAATTTATTAGTATGTGTTGGTGGGAAAATTATTGAAATCCATGATGGACATGAATCATGTTTAGCGACAATAATTTTTTTGTTAATATAGTTATGTAAAGTATAATTAAAGAATGTTATTGTAAGTTCATTTTTGAAATTTAATTTTCTGTGCCTTAGTTTTAAGATAACTAGATTGCTGAGAGTGTGCTAAAAGCGTGTTGATGTTGATTGAACTAGTTGATATGCAAGAATAAAAAAAAGGATGTGTATTAAATATCTTTTTTATATTTGCAACAATTTGAAGGAGAAAGGAAAAATGGTTTTGAGTAAGAAATTTTGAGAATATTACAGTTGCAATGTCCAAGGAGTTAAGTTTTTTAACAACAAAATGACAAAGCAAAGGTGTAGTAAGTGGATGGGTGGGCATTTGTTAGTTAATATTTTTTATTCGAAGGTTTACTGAGAATCTATTTGTTATGTTGTGTGTATGGAGCTCATGTAATAAATTTTTAACATGGATCAGTTGGTTGGGTTGGTTGGTATTGTTGGGTCCTTATAAAAGTAGAAGGTTGAAAGAGAGTCTATGTTATTTACTTTGGTACCGACTAAATTATACGTGGTATCTATTACGTGATTCAATCGGGATTAAAAGCGTGTAGCGGTAGTCGTTCTTAGGAGATAGAATGATGTTATAAGAGAGAATATGAATGTTAAAGAACATGTTCAACAAGGAACGATGAAAAGCATGCAAAGTTATAAGTTCCCACGAAGCAAGTATTTAGATAGTACAAGCATAAGGTTGTAAAGAAGGGTTGGGTTGTAGAAAGATGTGATCTACATTAATAGATGGTTGGTAAGGAAAAAATTTTCAGGTGACCAAGGCACAAGACAGTAGCCATGATGGGTCCTTAGTCGGCAAGGAGCTTCCTCCTCTGCCACCGTCATTTGAAGTTGCAGCCCCATGCCTCCCATGGCAAAGCCTGTCCAAGGTGAAGAGCCTGTCTTGCAAGGCATCCTTGGAGACCGTGACATCCTTGAGCCAGGCCTCAAGGGTGCAAGTTTCTTGGCAGAGGTCAATGTATTTCTGTTTCCACCTCTCGGCCAGGTTATAGTTGTAGTCATGGATGTAGGTGTCTTCAGTTTTACAGAGCTCCCGGATGCATAGCTGTGCCGCGTCCTCGACAGAGAGGGTATGATTGAATGCTATACGGACGACAACCATAAGGCTTTAGATGATGAAGGTGGGACCACGGAGACGAGATGGCAATAACAAGTACAACCATCAGGGACCCCTTGGACGAGGATCCTATAAATGGGACTTGGAATCTGCAACTTATCGCATGCATTGTCCAGGTAAGCCCTCATGCTTGGGTTAAGCAGCGGAGCCGTCGGCAGTGTCTCTGAGGACTAGCTGACGGCCTACGCGTGGTGGACTTTGTTAGGACACAGTAACAAGGAAAATTGGAGGATATAGTAAGGGAGGTGGTTGTAGGTGAGGACTTACTATGCGGTTTCTTTGGCAACATGTTCTGAAGTTAGTGAAACCTTGCATGCAAGGCTCTGAGGGCAAAATATGAAGTTAGTGAAACCTTTGCCGTTCATGATGCTCCTTTTGCCTTCCTCTAGGTCTCTAATGCCAAAATATGAAAGCCAAGCTTGCTCGGCTTCAGGCAACGTGGTGTATTTTTTCCAACAACAGTCTTGATCTGCTCATAAAGTTCTGGTAGGGAGGTGTATATCCCGGGAACCTATTCGTCGAAGACACAGTAGTAATCAAGGGCGTCTCTAGTACCCATGAATATCATTGGTTATGGAAACAGTCTACAAGTGAATGGGAAGAGGGGTTTTCTAGGCATGGAGTTGTGTATGTAGTTGTGGTCCAAACGAGGATTGAATAGTTGGAATATTTGGTTTGGCTTTGGGTGGGTGAGGCTGTGAAAGTGGCAATGGAATCCGATTCCTGATATGTCCTGTGGACTCGTCCATTCGTGGCAGTAAAGTT
The DNA here is from genome assembly GCF_000816755.2 of Arachis ipaensis. NCBI lineage: Eukaryota > Viridiplantae > Streptophyta > Magnoliopsida > Fabales > Fabaceae > Arachis > Arachis ipaensis. The sequence goes on along the minus strand of NC_029785.2, from coordinate 111,325,621 downwards.
TCGAAGAGAAAAGCATGAAGAGGGACACATGCTATTTTTTTTATTTTTTAACATTTATGTAAAGGACATGCACGATTAGGTAGGGCATATCTAAATGTCTATGTTGTGGTTTGTATGAAAGTATACTTTGTTAGGAGATTATTTAGCACCATGACGGTTGATGAGCGGATAATTTATATGTTTTTTGGCATTGTTTTTACATAGTTTTTAGTATGTTTTAATTACTTTTTATTATATTTTTATTAGTTTTTATTCAAAAATCACATTTCTGGACTTTACTATGAGTTTGTGTGTTTTTCTGTGATTTCAAGTATTTTCTGGTTGAAATTGAGGGACCTGAGCAAAAATATGAATCAGAGGCTAAAAAAGGACTACAAATGCTGTTGGATTCTGACCTCCCTGCACTCGAAGTGGATTTTCTAGAGCTACAGAAGCCCAATTGGCGCGCTCTCAATTGCGTTGAAAAGTAGACATCCTGAGCTTTCTAGAAATATATAATAATTTATACTTTGTTTGAGATTTGATGGCCCAAACTGGCGTTCAAAGTCAGCCTAATACATCTTGGCGTAAAACGCCCAAACTGGCACCAGAATTGGAGTTAAACGCCCAAACTGGCACCAAAGCTGGCGTTTAACTCCAGGAACAGCCTATGCACGAAAAGCTTCAATGCTCAGCCCAAACACACACCAAGTGGGCCCCGAAAGTGAATTTTTACATTATCTGCACTTAGTTACTCATTTTCTGTAAACCCTAGGTTACTAGTTTAGTATAAAAACTACTTTTAGAGATTTATTTTAGAGCTCTTTTGTCTTTTTGACCATCTTTGATTATACTTTGAGACCATTGTTCACGTTTGGAGGCTGGCCTCACGGCCATGCCTAGACCTCTTTTCACTTATGTATTTTCTACGGTGGAGTTTCTACACCCCATAGATTAAGGTGTGGAGGTCTGCTGTTCTTCATGAATTAATGCAAGTACTATTGTTTTTCCTTCAATTCACGCCTACTTCTTCTCCAAGATATACTCTTTTTCTTAATTCAGTTAAGTCAGAATGAAGGGGTGACCCATGACAATCACCCAATCTTCGTTACTCGCTTAGCCAAGATTGCGTGCCTGACAACCACAAAGCGGTCTACATGATGTTCAACGTAGTCATTGGACAACAGCTGGAGTATACTCTCTTGGATATCTAATATACGGACCGAGTCTGTGAGATTAGTATCTTCGTGGTATAGGCTAGAACCATTGGCAGCATTCCTGAGATCCGGAAAGTCTAAACTTGTCTGTGGTATTCCGAGTAGGATCTGGGAAGGGATGACTGTGACGAGCTTGAAACTTGCGAATGTTGGGCGCAGTGACAGTGTGCAAAAGGACAATGGTCCTATTCCGACGCTAGCGGGAACCGACAGATGATTAGCCGTGCGGTGACAGCGCATATGGATTTGTTTTCATCCGAGAGGATCATACAGCTTACCATGGAAGGAGGTAACGCATGGTTGGAAGAAGGCAGTAGGAAAGCAGAAGTTCAGAAGCAACAAAGCATCTCTAGACACTTATCTGAAATTCCCACCAATGAATTATATAAGTATCTCTATCTTATTTTATGTTTTATTTATATTTTAATTATCAAAACCTCATAACCATTTGAATCCGCCTGACTGAGATTTACAAGGATGACCATAGCTTGCTTCAAGCCGACAATCTCCGTGGGATCGATCCTTACTCACGTAAGGTATTACTTGGACGACCCAGTTCACTTGCTGGTTAGTTGCACCGGAGTTGTGAAGAAGTGTTGAGATCACGATTCCGTGCACTGTAGTTTTATTTCAGTTTCGGTATGAATAATCAACCTGTCCCAAACATAGATTCATTAAGTTTATGCTACTCTTCACCTAAACGCAGTTTAAACACTAACTATGTTGCTCCTAGATTGCTTCCCAAATCGACGATTATTTTTGCCTTTTATTTACTTTTTCTTCAGTTTTTATTTTTTCTTCAACATTTATCTTTTTTTTTTGCCAAAGTTAGGAGTAAGATTCGAACCCGTGACCTTTTAGGTGAGTATGGAGAGACTATGCCTTTGAGTTGTAGCTCGTTGGCCTTGAACATTTTATCTTTCTTTTATTTTTTCCTCACTAACATATTTTTATCATTCCCTAAGCATTTTATGAAGGTAATTATGAGATTTTGAGTTTAAAGTTGTCTTCTTAAGACTTTTTGAAAAAATTGTCTTTTTATCATTAATTTATTTTTTAATAAAATAATATTGTAATAAAATAATTATATTTTACATTGTAATATTAAATAATTTTTAATAATAATTTATTATGAATTTTTGAAAATCATATTTTGACATCCAAATATTAAATAATTTTTAATAATAATTTATTATGAATTTTTGAAAATCATATTTTGACATCCAAAAATATTTTAATATTTCCGCTTTGACCCCTAACAAGATCAAAGTGGTGTTATTGAGTGTTCTTGGTAACATTCAAAATGTTATTCGTGTTTTTCATAAATTCTCTAAATTCTTTCTTCAATTCTAACCCATTTTTCAATCTTTTTGTTAACCAATTTTTATCATAATTTAAAACAAATTAGTAGCCACTAAACTCCTCTAATTTTCACTTGATTTCAACATAATTTCACCATTAATTTGGGGGCTATGGTTTCGGTTTCCAACCACTAAAGAATAAGGTTCATTTTCATAGCTTGAATATCATCAAAGTTCATCAAATTTTTAACAAGAATCACTCATATAAACAATTAATTTTAAGCATAACCAAACCATAAAACAATCACACAACTCAAACACAACTAATCAAGATTAATTTTACTAAATTCTACCTTGATTTGCTACTCCTTATTCGGCTATCCTTCAAAGTGTTCTTAGAGCACTTTTTCCTCCTAAGTCACATTAAGAACAACTTTAAATCCATGAAATCCTAAGTGACCGAACCTTCAACTACATGTTAGGATAAGATTCTGCAAATTAAACTTGGCTGAATATTGAAGTTTATCGGCCTACAAGTCAAGCTAAGCAAGATATCTATGGAAGAACAACAAAAAAACACGTGTTTATGCATGGTTTCTCAAAATCCAATCAAAGAAGAGGGAGAGCAGCCATGTCACCTGATTTTTAGCATTGATAAATCACATAATTTTAAAGAAGAATAAGAGAGGATCACTTTAATCGATTTCAAATTTTTATTTGAGTTTAAATTTGAAAAGATATAAAGTTTTCAAAATCAGAAGCTTAGAACTTTTTTCTCTTTTTGTCTCTAGCTAGTTTTGGCCACGGAAAAGGAATGACTAACGGGGTTTAACACCTTTATGTGCAAGAGTGCATTAAGTAATAATTTTAGCACCTAAACTCTTAATCCTAAGTTGTAAACCTTAAATCTTAGTAAATGATAAATTCTAAATTTGAGGCGTTGATATAAAATATAGTAAATAAAAAAAAAAAATTTGTAAACCCTAAATCGTAACGCGATTTTTATTTATGCAGTATTTGCACAAAAATAAAAGATTACAATATAGTAGCTGAAATCATCACCTTATATAAATTCTTTTAGTGGTAGGTAAAACCGTAAAACTACTTTCATGATTTGAAATTATAAAAATATATAAAATGACAAAAATACCTTATTTGAATCATTCTTAAGGTCATATTGAAAATTAATTATTAGAGTATATTTTTTGTGCGTGTTGATTAAACTCTTATTTTTAGAATTTAACAAATAATTATACAATCAAATAAATTATAAAATTAAACATAATTCACACAAGAGCATAATATGTAAATTTAATAAATGTGTCCTATTACAATTTTAAAATAACATCACTTGAATAATATTTATGTATAATCGTATGTATTATTATCTGTAGGTAAATATTTTCACAATATAACAACAATATATACGTCCTTATGAATTATTATTTTTACGTAACGTGTCAACACTATATTAATAATTATCAAGTATAAAATGTAAACTTATATTACATGTATATAAAAAAAATATTCACTACA